>NC_092243.1:36194020-36494020 GCF_036320965.1 Panulirus ornatus | reverse complement strand
TGGTTTGGTCACTTGGAGAGAATGAGTGAGAAAGATTGACCAAGAGGATATATGTGTCAGAGGTGGAGGAACGAGGAGAAGTGGGAGACCAAATTGGAGGTGGAAGGATGAAGAGAAAAAGATTTTGAGCGATCGGGGCCTGAACATCCAAGAGGGTGAAAGGCGTGCAAGGAAGAGAGTGAATTGGAACGATGTGGTATACCGGGGTCGACGTGCTGTCAATGGATTGAACCAGGGCATGTGAAACGTCTTGGGTAAACCACAGAAAGTTGTGTTGGGCCTGGATGTGGAAAGGGAGCTGTGGTTTCGGTGCATTATATGTGACAGCTAGAGACTGAGTCTGAACGAATGTGGCTTTTGTTGTCTTTTCCTAGTGCTTCCTCGCGCGCATGCGGGGGTAGGGGGTTGTCATTTCATGTGTGGCGTTGTGGCGACGGGAATGAATAAAGGCAGCAAGTATGAATTATGTACATGTGTATTTATGTATATGTCTATGTATGTATATGTATGTATACGTTGAAATGTATAGGTGTGTATATGTGTGTGTGTGGACGTGTATGTATATACATGTGTATGTGGGTGGGTTGGGCCATACTCTCGTCTGTTTCCTTGCGCTACCTCGCTAATGCAGGAGACAGCGTCATAGTATAATAAATGGATGGGGGAGGGGGATGGTATTCCATGTGCGGCGAGGTGGCGATGGGAATGAATAAAGGTAGACAGTGTGAATTATGTGCATGGGTGTATATGTATGTGTCTGTGTGTGTATATATATGTGTACATTGAGATGTATAGGTATGTATATTTGCGTGTGTGGACGTGTATGTATATACATGTGTATGTGGGTGGGTTGGGCCATTTCTTTCGTCTGTTTCCTTGAGCTACCTCACAAACGCGGGAGACAGCGACAAAGCAAAATAAATAAATAAATAAATAAATATATATATATATATATATATATATATATATATATATATATATATATATATATATATATATATATATATGTATATATGTATATATATATATATATATATATATATATATATATATATATATATATATATATATATATATATATATAGATGTTTTGGAAGGAGGTATTTAAAGTGCGTAAGACAAGGGAACAAACGAGAATATCAGTGAAGGGGACAAATGGGGAGGTAATAACAAGTAGTAGTGATGTGAGAAGGAGATGGAGTAAGTATTTTGAAGGTTTGTTGAATGTGTTTGATGATAGCGTGGCAGATATAGGGTGTTTTGGTCGAGGTGGTGTGCGGAGTGAGAGGGTCAGGGAGAGGGTCAGGATTTGGTGAACAGAGAAGAGGTAGTGAAAGCTTTGCGAAAGATGAAAACCGGCAAGGCGGCGGGTTTGGATAGTAATGCAGTGGAATTCATTAAAAAAAGGGTGACTGTGTTGTTGACTTGTTGGTGAATATATTTAATGTATGTATGGCTCATGGTGAAGTGCCTGAGGACTGGCGGAGTGCATGTATAGTGCAGTGTTCAAAGGCAAAGGGGACAAAGGTGGATGTTCAAATTACAGAGGTATAAGTTTGCTGACCATTCCTGGGAGATTATATGGGAGTGTATGGATTGAGAGGGTGAAAGCATGCACAGGAGCATCAGAATGGGGAAAAGCAGTGTGGTTTCAGAAGTGGTAGAGGATGTGTGGGTCAGGTGTTTGCTTTGAAGATTGTATGTGAGAAATATTTAGAAAAACAAATGGATTTGTATGTAGCATTTATGGCTCTGGAGAAGGCATATGATAGAGTTGATAGAGATGGTCTGTGGAAGGTATTAAGAGTATATGGTGTGGGAGGCAAGTTGCTAGAAGCAGTGAAAAGTTTTTATCGAGGATGTAAGGCATGTGTACGTGTAGGAAGAGATGAAAGCAATTGGTTCTCAGTGAATATCGGTCTGCGGCAGGGGTGCTTGATGTCTCCATGGTTGTTTGATTTGTATTAATTTTGTTTCTTATGCTATATCTATGTTGCTTAAGTCTAACAGAATGACCCTTACCAGTCTGACCAGCATAAAACTTATCACAATTTCTACTTGGCACTTTATAGATGCACCCAGGAGAATTTTCTGGTGAGTTCCTGATTAAGATATTGTTTATAGTATTATTGTTGCTGAAGGCAACATTTACATTAAAGGATTTAAGCGACATGGGAAGTAAAGTAAAATTATTATCAAAATGGAGAACTAAAAGATTCTTGGTGTCATGGGAGGTTTAAGCTCAACTCTATATAATGATTTCTCTGCTAACTTAAGAGATTTATCAATGAGAGATCTAGGGTACTTTAACTTAGATCCAATGGAATATATCTTTTCAAACTCATCATCAATATACTCTGGACTGCGAATACGTAATGCCCTAAGGAAAATAGATTGAAATGTTAGTAATTTAACTGTCATGTTGAGATGAGTAATTTTGGATGTATGAGCATACATTGGTGGGTTTTCTGTATATGCTAAACTTTAACCTGTTTCCTTGCCTATGGATCATGCAATCTAAAGATTGCATTTTCTATAGTGAATTTGATGAAAGGTACTGAATTGTTAAGTAAGGGGAGAAATGTTTGTAAATTTTCATTTGTTGGCCAAACACAAAGAACGTCATCTACATACCTAAACCAAATTGCATTAGAAGGTAAGATATACTTTAGTAATTTGCTTGAAAAGATTCCATATAAAGATTACTTAGTACAGGTGAAAGAGGGTTACCTATTGCCATACCAAATTTCTAAGCATGATATTCTCCATTGAATTGAAATACACAGTCCTTTTATACACAATTTTATCAGTTTGAAATCAAAATTAACATTGATATTGTTAAGCTTGTTAAATAAATCTACATTGTTCATGATATTAGAATTTGATATCTTACCCACTAAGATATACTGAACTCAATATAGGTCTTGCTGGATTTTTTTTCTTTTATATATGTTGATAAGTCCATACATATATGGCAATGAAGGGGACAAAGATGACAAACTTTTGATAAGAGAACCATTACCTTATCAAAAGTTTGTCATCTTTGTCCCTTTCATTGCCATATATGTATGGACTTATCAAAACACATAAACAAGATTTTCCAACAAGGCCTATAGTGAGTTCAGTAGCCTGTATAAATTGTCAAAATGGTTAGTTTCTTTATTAAGCCCTGTAGTGGGTTAGATATCAAATTCTAATATCATGAACAATATAGATTTAGTTAACAAGCTTAACAATATCAATGTTAATTTTGATTTCAAACTCGTTAGCTTTGATGTTTTCTCACTTTTCACAAAAGTTCCAGTTGATTACCTTTTAGAATATATATTTGATGTTCTGGATGATATTCATTTACCTGTTTCAAAGTCTGTTTTCATTGAACTTGTAAAATTATGTACAAAAGACTGTGTATTTCAATCCAATGGAGATTATTATGCTAAAAAATTTGGTATGGCAATGGGCAACCTTCTTTCACCTGTACTAAATAATCTATATGGAATTTTTGAAACAACATTACTAAAGTATATCTTACCTTCTAATGCAATTTGGTTTAGGTATGTAGATGACGATCTTTGTGTTTGGCCAACAAATGAAAATTTACAAACATTTCTCCTCTTACTTAACAATTCAGTACCTTCCATCAAATTTACTGTAGAAAATAAAAATAATGGTGTGTTCCTATTTCTAGATTGCATGATCCATAGGCAGGGAAACACATTTAAGTTTGGTATATACAGAAAACCTACCAATGTATGCTCATATATCCATTATTACTCATCTCAACATGACAGACTTGAATTATCATCATTTCAGTCTATCTTCCTTCGGGCATTACGTATTTGCAGTCCAGAGTATATTGATGATGAGTTTGAGAAGATATATTCTATAGGATCTAAGCTAAAGTACCCTAGATTTTTCATTAATAAATCATTTAAGTTAGCAAAGAAATCATTTTATAGAGTTGAACCCAAACCTCCCATTGACAGCAAGAATCTTTTAGTTCTCCCTTTTACTAATTACTTTATTTCCCATGTTGCTTAAATCCTTTAATGTAAATATTGCCTTCAGCAACAGTAATACTATAAAGAATATCTTAATCAGGAACTCACCAGAAAATTCTCCTGGGTGCATCTATAAAGTACCGTGTAGAAATTATAAGTTTTATGTTGGGCAGACTGGTCAGGATCTTTTTGTTAGACTTAAGCAATATGAATATAGTATAAGACCAGGACAAGAATCAAGTACCTTGTTTAATCACGTTAAAAACTATGATCACTGTATTGATTGGAGTAACGCCATCTCAGTTCTTAACTCTAACTCCAGTAACACGAGAAATATCATTGAATCTTCTATTATTAAATATACAAAGAATCATAATCTGAATATTAATGAAGGTCTATACAAATTGGATAACTTTGTTGTTGTTGAAATTTTTGAACAATTCACCTTCCTGTCCACAAAATAAGTTTATGATACGCTCGTTGTCTATCTTGGACAATCACATGTTTACCAAATGGCGTCCAAGCTACGTCTCTTCGATGTATATCAACTGACTTATATTTCTCTCCTGTGTCTCCCCTGATGACGTGATTATTACACGAAAGTGCACTTGGGAACTTATCGTGTTTCATTTTCCCCTTGGATTCATAAGAATGCACTTGATCACTTACAAAATTATGATCATTTCCAATATATATAAATATATATATATATATATATATATATATATATATATATATATATATATATATATATATATATATATATGTATATATTCAATGTAATGTTCTTTGTTAGGGCCTTAGCTGCCCGTGCCGTCTCAGCTAACATAAAAAAACTGGTTTCTATGAGCGTCAGGTTTTCTCTTGGCTGTCATGGTATCACTGTTCGTAGAGTCGTTGGAAATAGGAAAGATGAATATGAGAGAATAACGGGTTAAGGAGCGGGATGGTACACGTACGTCAACGACATATTGACGATCATGCTTGATAATGTGCATGTGATTAACATATTACGAAGACAGCAGCGTAAACGAGAGTATCTGATTTACTGTCGAAATGGAGGAGGAAATAGAATGACCATTTCTAAAGAGAGGGCACAAGTGAAGTTCTCTGTGTGCAGAAAAATCGCGAACAGAGACGCTTTGTTACATTTTCTAAAAGCGTAGAGTATGAGAGTGAAGACTGGTGTTCTTACTGGTTTTTATGTGAGAGCATATAGGATACACGGGACTGACTTCATACAGGACGAGTTAAAGTGTATTGGCGAAACTGCCAAGAAAGTGAGACATCCAGATGGCATGATACTGAGAGTGAAAAACAAAGTGAAGGAAATGATGAACAGACACGGCAGAGAGAGAGAAAGAGAGAGAGAGAGAGAGAGAGAGAGAGAGAGAGAGAGAGAGAGAGAGAGAGAGAGAGAGGAGAGAGAGAGAGTAACGAACTGAATGATATATGATCGTTCCCCAGGCGAATGAATCTAGTGAAAAGGACGGATGTTTACAAAAAGTTGGGATCAAGATAGTGAGAACAGCAAGTACGAAGATCTGTGATACTGTAAGACTGAAGGATATGTGTATGAAAAATGGGAATATCGTTGCTTGCTGTCTAACGTGCTGGCAGTGGCCCCGCGGTTACTATGGAGAAGTGGACGAGGCTTGGACAATCCAGGCTGACTTCAGAGCGCTCAAGACCTTATCTTCATTAACGGTTCATGCAAGGCACCATGGACACTTTCATGCTGGAAGCAGGTAAAAGTATTACATGAAGATGTAGCGAAGGATAAACACATGGTAGAGGCCGCTTATATCGCGACAAATGAGACGACGGATCATAAAGATGGATTCTCTAAATTGGCAAATGTAACGGCAGAAATGATACTAGAAGAGGCGGGAAGAGTGAATATTGATGCCCCCACCATGAAGAAGGAGTCCATGGCGCGGGAACCAATGAGGACACGAGACGCCATGCTGTCCTGAGGGTCGACCTGAGATGCGCATATGTACCTTTTGTCTAGTCTGTTGTCCATTCCCATAGGTCACGGAACTGAAACGTAGCAATTATGTGCTCTTTTTATTTATTTTCCCTTTTCATATATGCTCGCCGTCTGTCTGTCGCGTTAACCCCAGGGACAGAAGCCACAGCCCATGTCCACAATCAGGCCTCAGAGACCTTTCCCCGGTTCAGTCCATTGACATCACGCCGCCCTTCTGTGTTTCAAGTCGTTCCCGTTCACTCTATCCCGTGCATGGCTTACACCCTCTTGCCTGTTCAGGTCACGAGCACTTAAAACCTTTTTCACTTCATCTTTCCATCACCAATTCGGTCACCCCTCTTTCCTTGTTCACTCCACCTTTGACACACATATCCTTTTTTCACTCATTCTCTCCATATGCCCAACCTATTTCAGATACCCTCTTCAGTTGTCTCAAGCTTGCTTCCCTTATCATCACACATCTCACTTACCTTATCATTTCTTACTACGTCAAGCTTCCTCTCAAACATGTCATATCAAAACATTCGTCTAGAACCCACGCCTCGCATCCATGCAACACCGTCTGAACAACTTTACCTTCAACCTTGCCAGTCTTTGCTTTCCCAGATAGTGACGTCTCTCACCACGCATTCCTCAATGCTACCAGAACCATCGCCTCTCACCACGCATTCCTCAGTGCTACCAGAACCATCGCCTCTCACTACGCATTCCTCAGTGCTACCAGAACCATCGCCTCTCACCATGCACTCCTCAGTGCTACCAGAACCATCACCTCCCTCACCTCACCATGACTCACTTCATCTCCCATGGTTCCATTCGCTGCAGTGTCCACTCCCAGGTGTCTAAAACACTTCAGTCTTCCAAGTTTTCTTCATTCAAACTCACACCTCAGCTAACCTGTCTTTCTGCAGTGCTAAGCTACTCTCTAAATGATCACTCTCCCTTACAACTTCACAGGTATATTCAGTAAACTTACACCTCTATAACTTGAATATTTACCTTCATCTCCCCTGACGTTTATACAGTCGCACTATAATGGCGCTATGTGACTCCTTAGTCACCTCACCATGAAAGAGAGTAGCTATATACGAGTACTTACGACAAGATATTCCCAGAGGACGTGGCTAGTGAGCACTCACAATGAATCAAGAATTTCGATGTACGAGTTGCGTGAGTTATGAGTTGTTAAGTGTTATGTGTTAGATGGAGGGACTGTATGTTTATAGACTGAAAGCCAACAGTTACCATATCGGCGAGGCAAAAAGACAGCTAACTAGGCTAAGGCAGTGAAATTCAACAACCACTGTTCACTGTGCAGCCGTGACTGTGGAGAGAGAGAGAGAGAGAGAGAGAGAGAGAGAGAGAGAGAGAGAGAGAGAGAGAGAGAGAGAGAGCAGAAAACCACCCATGTGCATAAAAAAAAAATTGCATCATACACCAGTACACACGTCAGTGTTCTCTTCCAGGTCAAACTATCCCTTCGTCTGTTCCACATCTTCTACTCCTTCAACCACCGTATCAAAGAAAAGTATCTCATCATGCCACGGCTTCTTCCTTCATCCTGCACCTGCCGCTTATCCTCCTCTTCCTTGGTTGTCCCTCATACTCCTGATTCCTGTTCAGTACCTAAGCCACGTCCTCATACTGCTCCTGTCTCACCTTTGTAATACTCAATTTTTCTAGTCTTCCTCCTAAACTTGAGTATCCCTTTTGTGTTTGAACTTTTCTCCAAGTCTTTTCCTTACATTCTGCTTCAGTTTCCAACTTCCTCCGTATTTTCTCTTTTCCTTTCATCCTCCACCATCTCGCTTTCTATTCCTACGTCTGCTTCATCATACTCTCGCACCTCCTCTATCGTGCTTTCTCCTATTTGGTTTTCCTTCCTTACCTCACAGTTACACGTTATTGTATATTCCCGTTCCTCTGCGTTTCCTTCTGACCTTCCGATTTCTCATCTCCCTTCTCTCTGACCCTCATCCTCCAAATATTTTTCTACTCTCCATTAATCCATCAGCCATTCCCTTCCCTCCGTTCCCGCTCACCCTGACTCCCTCCCTCCCTATACAACAGTCACCTGTACTGACCTCAAAGTGCGTCGTTCTCTCCCTCCCCTGTTTCTCTAGCAGTGCGGTATTGGCTCCAGACTTATACCAGCACCTCCATAAATTCCAGCAGGACGGTATATATGAGTTTTACGTGATGTTGGACGATGGTCTTGGCTCTCTGACGTATTTATAACGTGGCCACTCGATGATTAATATTCACATCACATGCTGGTCTGACTGTGACTGAGCGCATGTCTGGTCATGGACTGGTATGCTCGCCTTGTTTCTTATATTTATCAAGGTTTGAAAAGCTTCATATTTGTATGCACCTGTAACTTTATGTAATCACCTATTTGTACTGTACGTGGAGGGAGTTTGATACTCTTGGGACCCCATCTCTTGAACATTCTCTAGTATCATGCAGCTTCCTGAATTCATGAGCTGTCAATAGTAACTACGTCTTCAGTTATTCTCTTCTGTTTATCCACCACTCGTAAACTATAGAAGTATCTATTTATGTACTTGATGTACTTTTTGATAAATTTCTTGTTTGATTTCCCGTTATGTCTTCTGGTTGTTCTATCCTTACAACTCTTGAAGAACTGTTCAGTGTCCGTGACGTCGATCTGGTTTAGAAAATTAAAGGTTGTAATCAGGTCACCCCTTACTTCTCTCTCTTCCATGATTGGCAAATTTTAACCCTCTCGCCTTTCCCTGTAACTCATCTTGGTTGCCTTCCCAGGACCTTCTTCAGGTTCTGCGACGCCTAATCTAGTTTTGGTCTTATGTAAGACATGATCACCTTCCTAGTTGTTTCCTGAATGCTATACTTGAGTCCTGTTCTGCTATTCGCCAGACGACAGTTTCTCGCCTTGACTAGGGTGTGTGTGTGTGTGTGTGTGTGTGTGTGTGTGTGTGTGTGTGTGTGTGTGTGTGTGCTTGCGTGTGTGCTTGCGTGCGTGCGTGCAGTGAGGGAGATCTATTCTCGTGGTGCCCCATCCATGAATTTACTATATCGTACAAATTGTCGATATTCTACATACTGTGTTCTCCTTCAGTTTCATCACTCAGATTATTCAGTTCATGCACTAGTTTTATACTATGAAAAAACTTCTTTACTTATATTACAATAAAATTCGTGCATAATTTCATGTTATGGTCTCTGTTCTCTCGTTGCTTTTTTTCGAAGAAATGTTCAGTGATGACGTCATCAAACTTGTGTAAACACTCACAGACTGTTGTCAAGTTACCCCTCACTTTTCGCCCTTGCATGGGCGATAGATTTATGGATTTTGATCTTTCACTGTAACTCAGCTTTCTTGATGTTAGAACCACCTTATGCCCTTTTCCTCTGTTCCTTCTCCAGCAGTTCATTTTGCTTCTTGAACTGCGGTTAGTAAAGATCAGAAACCTATTATAGTTTTGGCCAAATGTAAGACGTCAACAGTTTACTGAACACTTACCCAGCCTTGTACTTGGCTGCGGTTCTTCGAAGGTGGAGCTGTGGCAGCAGGTTTGATACAATGTCGACTTCCAAGTCCTCAGTAACCTCAGATTCCTGCAACTTATCTAATGTTAGATAATATTCTAATAGATGCCATCTTTCACTGCATCCCATCCTCTTTAATCTGCATATACTCAATTCGAATGATTGAACCATGTATCAGACTGGCCCACAAGTTTGTCCAGGTTCCCTTGTGATTTGATGCCATACTCATCACTTTCTCCATCTCTGACGGTCCTGGCATCATCCACAAATATATTCAGGAAAGGAGTATAGTCCTTTTTGGCCAATCAGGTTCATAGATCAAGAAGAGCAATTGTTCTAGGGCTGAACCCTCCGGAAAGGTATTGGTGACCAAAACCCATTGCGAGAAGCCTCCCCTGACAAGCGTCATTTATTCCCTTCCACTTATCTAGATTTCTTCCATCGAAGGAGTTTCTCCCTCACTCCTGCCGAAGATCCAATCACTTTATCAACCTTCAACGCACATTCTACTTTAGATTTTTTTTCTACAATGAAGTTCACTTTCTATGGTCATAGAAGTTAAAGAGGATCATTACACATGACCGTGCTATAGACCCGTGTTGTCTCTCACTGAGTTACTAACTACGATAACAGTCAGTTTGTAGTGCAGCGCACCATCCAGGTATTGGCTTGTATATACAGTAGATAAAGCATTGGCCCTCTTGCACTATCTTGGGACTCCTTCCTACAAGCTACATCATGTTTACAGGTTCTTCCTCCCTACGAACTCCGCCTACCTCCGTCTACAACTGCTGCTCGTCTCCACATAATGAGAGACCATTGCTGCTGGTTTGTTCAAGTCACTAGTAATGATAGGCCCCCAGGGACTAGTCTCCATCTCATGCAAGAAAAATTGTCCGACTGTTTCATTGCTATTACAGGTAATGAGGTGTAATTTTCACCAGCGACGATGAAAGGGAATTTTCTCAGCCGTAATTTCTGCCTCCTCAGCCTTATTAATCACAGGCATCTCCCGGTGGTGTATGTAAAGACTGGGCGTGGGAATTCCTACATCATGGTTTTTGTTGTTATTGTGTAAAGTGATATGGAGTCTTGAACAGGTTTGGCTCGAAGTCAGTCGACCAGGGTCACTTTGAATAGACCAGTAGGGACTCGAGAACCTTGCCGGAAGAATATCTGAAGGAAGCTACTTAACCTACCAGGAGATTTGTACCATAAGGCAAGGGCTAGGGTGTAGTGCTTCCCTCAGGAAAATGTAGGTTCACGAAGAGCGAGTCATGTGAGTTACGTGTTGCCTGAGCTGGAGAGACGGTAGGATTGTGGACTGAAAGCCCATGTGTGGGTGAGGCAGATATGAAGGACAGATGGTTGATCTGAGGGGATGAAACGTGACAGCCACTCACGTCTCACTGCGCTGATGTCGCTTGCTTCCTCACCGTGAGCTTTGCCAAAGGGCAACGCTCACCTCAGGAGAAAATCTAGGGTTACGAAAAATGAGTCGTGTGTGTTACGTGTTGTCCAGTGTTATGTGTAGAATAGAGAGGTTGTATGTTTGTGGTCTGAAAGCCTGCGTGTGGGTGAGGCAGGTAGATAAGGTTGCTGTCTGGGACAAAGGAATGAAACTTGATATTCAGTGAAGTGCTGGCTCACTTCGCAACCACAGCTGATCCTTCCGATCCCCAGGTGGGTGATGCCGGACATACCTTCTTGATCGGTGGCTACCTGCCATCGAGAGAGAGAGAGAGAGAGAGAGAGAGAGAGAGAGAGAGAGAGAGAGAGAGAGAGAGAGAGAGAGGGAGGGAGGGGGGAGATTCCTTGTCCTTTATCCTGATTTCATCTGACTCATCTCCTTTCTCGTTCCTCCCTATTCATTTCCAGCGTCTCATCATCCTCAGGTTCCGGGAGTGCCAGGGTTGCCCCTTCATCTCCTTGTCTTTCCATACCTTACTCATGTTTCCGCTTGCCACTCACGCCTCTGCCTCATCCTCACCCTGCATCTCCTTCATCATCTTTCATCGACTCTTCATCTTCCCCTTCATCCTACACATTCATGTCAGTAAATATGTTCCTCATATTTACTTCCATCCATAACATTTGAATCATCCTTCTCCCAAATTCCCTTCCATTTTTTTTACTTTTAATTCGTAGACATTTGGAAGCTTCCCAAAGCTTTCCCATCTTTCCCACAGCTCCCGACCCTCCATGCATGAGTGATGTGTGCTGACCTGAGTGAGCTATTGCCTCATCACTTATGCATACTCCGTCATGTTTGCCAGAAAGACTGCACATACCGGGCTTTGCATGGTGTTTCACAATGGTCTTACCTGTCAGGAGTTAGTCATGAGGCGGGCGCTTGCTCACTCATCCTTCCCTTATGTAAACATACGTCCAGCTTTTCACCGGGGCGTGTTGGACGGGTGTGTGCGTGTGTGTTGTGGTGTGAGTGTACATATTTGTTTGTTAGTATTGTTTCCCATGATTCGATGTTCTTGTATTCATGTGTGTTTATGTGTGTGTTTTGACTGATTGTGTTTTTGTGTGATTATCATTTCTCTCTTAACTTCGAATATATGTCCCATGTCTTTATTCACACACACACACTTACACACACACACACACACACACACACACACACACACACACACACACACACACAAGTACGCATCCGTGGTGTAGTTGTTAGTGTTACTGACCATGAGGCAGCACGGGCCAACCTGAGGTTGGATCCTCTTGGTTCTGAAACCTGTGCGTGGTAGTCGGCCCGCAACCTACCCAGATGTGCTTACTTCCCTCGGGGTTGGTCGATAAATGAGGACCTGGCTTAGGCAGAGGTGTGTGTGTGTGTGTGTGTGTGTGTGTGTGTGTGTGTGTGTGTGTGTGTGTGTGTGTGTGTGTGTGCGTGTGTATGTGTGTGTGTGTGTGTGTGTGTGTGTGTGTGTGTGTGTGTGTGTGTACATACAGAGGAGTAAAGACATGGTAAATATATATACAAGGTAAAGAGATGAGGCATCGCGAGTGTAAAACTCACTCCCCTCAATACACAAATGGAAAAGGACCCATCAATCAATCAGCCCCAAGGGGAGGATAAACCCCTGGGTTGGGTGTAGGCCGACTGTCGTGCTCAGTATTCGAACCCATTCAATCCCTAGCTCGTGGGGGCCCGAGCTGTCTCATGGCTAGTAACGTTAACTGAATCGCGATTGTCAGGTGGATCACAGGTTCAACGGTCGGAGGACCTAGGGATCTGTCTGTGTCATGTCGTTTATAATGAGTCGAGCGCAGCTCCGGCACAGGCTTGTGGAGCGTCTCTCATTGAGTTACTGGTTCACTAGGTCACCGGTAGAGGTATCTGATATGTGTATCTCGCTCACAGTCAAGTCCATTGGAGGTAGACACTCGTGTGTGAAGATGTAGGTCTTCATCCAAGCATCAAGCCGTGAGAGAGAGAGAGAGAGAGAGAGATAGATAGATAGATAGAGAGAGAGAGAGAGAGAGAGAGAGAGAGAGAGAGAGAGAGAGAGAGAGAGAGAGAGAGAGAGAAATTGACCGGCAGGCGGCCCAAGAGCGCCACTAAATACATGCACAAGGTTCTAAGACAACTGCTTCCCCCCCACAGTTTTCCCCTGTACAGCTGCCCTCCCTGGACATTTGTCCCCCACCACCATATGATCCTACAACTGACTTAACTAGGGAAAATAACGAGTATAACTTGCATCTATGTAGAAAATTAAAACTGTTTAAGTTAGGGAAGATAGTGCAAATTTCCGGCTAACTTTGTTTATAATTAAAGGTAAAAAAGAAATATATGAAAGTGAGCCATACAACGCCAGTGCAGACAATGTGCCATAAGACAAACACAATAGTTTGCCACACCAGAGGCATAGACTGTGAACTATTCCACCCAGACAGCCCAACAGGTCGCGATCTTCAAAATCTTCACCATTGCCTGCCCTCCTGACACCTGAATCTTGATACCACATCTGCTGTGGTGGTGGTGATGGTTGGTCACCTGACTCACGAGGACAGTATTGGCTGTCTCCTCACTACCTCAGGAATCGCCAAGTGTTTAGGTGGCAGCAGCTAACGTTACCTTGCGTGTGGCTGTACTGACCTTAACTTTTGATGGTTCAGGGGAGACCTTCCAGGGCGCTGCAATACACACTCCACGAGCTTGCAGGGAAAAGTGCAGCACTCCCGTTCAGTTGACGTTGTTAGCCGTTGTATACATTCTTCAAGTTGTCAAAGATGGGGTCAGCAACGAGGGGCATATTCTCCTTTATTGTCTCTAAGGCGCCGATGAAAGTCGGTGTTAGCACCATCGACAACTTTGCGAGAGAGAGAGAGAGAGAGAGAGAGAGAGAGAGAGAGAGAGAGAGAGAGAGAGAGAGAGAGAGAGAGAGAGAGTCAGGATCAGCTTGGTATCTTCCTTGTAGTCCCTCTGACTGTGACTACACTTTACAGTAGATACTCCGGGACAGATGGTGATAACATATTGTAACACTTACGTTGGCGAAGACATCCACGTAGCACGCCTGGTCCGTAGTCCATGAGGAGGCTCGCAGGGTCCAGCATGGGGCTGATGGTCAGTCAGTAACTGTCGGAGAAGGTCTTCGTAGGTAGATCGTTACTTGACTGGTTGCAGTCTGTGAACACAGGACACAAATGTCTGTGATGGTAGAACGTGGATCCTCCACAGCTGGTAGAACGAGTCTGTTATCACAGTAACATGCTGTCGACAAGCCAGGTGGCTAAATTGTCCAGTAAGTTCATATTGCTTGCTGTTCGAGACGAGGCAATCACTTGGACTGCTCTCATACAAAAGAAACTCGTCATTATTGGCGGTTTATGAGGTTTAGGTGGAATGGAGTGTGGGGCATCGATGGCTATACTAACATGTTTGACTGCTGGAGTTGTGTTATGCCGCTTTATGTCATAGCCTGACCTGCCTGAGTCATGATGTATTGTGAACTCTCTCGGGTCTCTGTGTCATTTCTCTTTTTTTTTCTTGCCAGACTCTGAGCACCTCTGGGTTCAGGGGGTCACCGGTATATGATCGTCTACATATCCAACTCCTTCGTCTTCACGGACCGTATCCTTGGCTTTACAATGATGATTAATATCTTCGTGTCTCGCTCTCGTACCACGTTACGTCATGTGTCACGTTTTTCTGAATCATGTACATTTACCCTTCATAGATCAGCTTTCTTTTCTGGTGCTCATTGTTGACAGACTCCATGGTTATTGATTGAAGCATTTTGACAATAAAAGTTTGTATATGATAAGAAAACGAAACTCGTCCATGGTCCTCGATCACGTAGTGAAGCGGATGAAGTTTAAGGTCGTATCAGGTCAAGTTAGGTCAACTGTAATTATACTTGCTGGTGACCAGTCCTTTCAGATATGACCAAAAAGTTTTTAGAAGCAAAAGTCCTGCCTTCCAGGGCGTCATATTAAAGTTTTTTTCTTCCACCAGCGATAGAAATATTAACGAAAAAAGGGATGAGCTGACACCATGTACTTTGTTAGAAACTCCGCATATCATAACAGTATTATAAACTTAGGTAAATTCAGAGACAAAGCAACTCTCACCTGAGATGGCGTTATCCCAAGTCATGTATTCAGAAAACATGATCTACACACGGCAGGTGGCGGGGTCGTGTTCTACATAGCAGACAGACAATGCGTTGATACGATCAGCAAAACTGATGTCGATATTCCCAGTTCATGATACAGTGACTTAATTGGTAAGACGACCAATATTATATCTGGGGTAGGATAAAACACACCCACACAATGCATAGGGTCGTTGTGCACATAACCTTTTCATGAACCAACGCGTCTCTTGTTGTCTGCTTCACCCATGTATTCTTATTCTCCTTCCTGTTGCTTCAAAAGTTATCTTGATACAACGTAATAGTAATAGTAAATAGTAAACAAAATATAGCATTAAACCTGCGGTATTTTTTCCTACGTCACTAGGTTTACATGGTTCAGTCTCCTGTGGAAATACAAGAAATATGTGTTATTTTCCCCAGTTTCATTATGTTGATACAACAAGATATGGCCGCTGGCGACAGGTGGGCAGTGGGACATTCGTGGGAGGCAATCGTCCAGGGAACATTCATCCCGGTACCACAAACTTGTAAGTCACCGTCAGGTCAATCCTCCCTACATTTCTTCGTTGTGGGCAAAATAAGGCCTCACTCATTTCTCCCAGACGAAGCTTGAGAAGCTTATTCTAGTTCTGGCCAAATAGAGGAAGAGACCAGCTTGCTCAATATTTCCTTGCCCACGTAGTAGAATATTATTCCAGTATTTGCTTAGAGACAACGTGGCTCCACCTGTCATTATCCTGTGAGGCGTCCCACGATAACAGCTCCCGACTTTCTGTCTTACAGATACTCCTGCAGCTTATATCTTGCTGTGAGTGATTATATCCTGCTGTGTGTCACGAGGACTGAGCTTTACACTCATGTTGCCTCGTCTCTAAACCTTGTGTGTGTGTGTATATATATATATATATATATATATATATATATATACATTTATATTCATTTATTTATTTTGCTTTGTCGCTGTCTTCCGCGTTAGCGAGGTAGCGATATATATATATATATATATATATATATATATATATATATATATATATATATATATATATATATATATATATATATATCAAGGGTTCCACAAGTGAACACAGGTATAAGGTATCATGTGTTAAGTTGAATTCTGATACTTTGTATCGCTGGCTTTCATACGTGTATCTAGAGGATGGCCCTTTGATCATACCGCTGGCATTTCTGTCCAATCGAACATGATCAGTTTGGAAAATGTTACTCTCTCAGACTGGTGTGGTGCCAGTCTGTCACGAAAGTGATATATAGAACTCTACCTCAGTGATCAGATAGCGTCACAATAATCACCTGCTCTGCGTCTGACATCTCACTCTGATTTGTTTTGATAGTTTCGGCAAAGAAGAAATAAGTTCCACCGAAATTTGAAAGATTCCAAAAGGTGGTGTTAATGGTCACAATAACACCATAAAAGATAGTATACATATCAATACAATGATAAAATTAAAAAAAAGCACATGATTATCGGTATAAGATCTCTTTACCATTGAGCACAATTTACTTAGTGTCACCTACGAAAAAGTTTAGTTTACCCTAACCGTTCTCTACACGTTCTCCTTTACAAGTTCAAATTTGTGACGTCACATGTTTGTCAGTTAACCCGGAGCACTGGTGGCTTAAGGATGTATCCAGCGTGTCTGTGTTTGTAGAATGGTTTTACACTCGTGTTTTGGACAGTGTAACGGTGTGAGAAATGTTGACATACCAGTGGATATAAGAAAAATGGCTAAGGATCCTAAAGTGTCTTCATCTGGTGTACAGACATTGAGAGTGTAAACATTCAGTTGTCGATGCCATGAAGATCACATACACACACAAGCACTCGTCACAAGAGGCAGCCAAATGGAGGTCAAAGTATTATACTGCTATACATTTGGATAGAGAAGTCATACTGAGGATGTTGCATGACCTGGGCGAGGTAAGCAAGTTTTCTGTGAAATCATAAGACATGTTTGACGCCAGCGATGAATCACTGAACAAAACCCAGGACGCAAGTGGGTGGAGCTGTTCTTGTATGATTCATCTTCAAATCCTTATCATGCTTTACTTCTGGTGAAATCTATAGACGATATGAGTGAATAGTTATGTTATCTATACATTACGTAAAGCTGTACATTTTTACATATGAATATTAAGAATATACTTTGATTACGTGATTACCTATCCAGATATTTACTTTTTCAAATACGTATATTTAAAAGAAACTCTAAATGAGGTTTGTATGATCATTTTGATGAAGGAATTGAAAATTTTATCCGAGATAGATCCGAGATTGACGTTTGTGTAAATAAGTTATACATTTCCTTTTTCCATAGCCAGAGGTTGAACCATTATGTGACATTCATTTGTTCATTCATTTCAAGCTAGAAGTTTCAGTTTTCGAAATTGTTTCTTACATTTTTCATATGTATATATATGTATATGTGTGTGTGTGTATATGTGCGTATGTATGTGTATGTGTGTGTATGTGTATATGTATATATATATGTATATTATCCCTGGGGATAGGGGTGAAAGAATACTTCCCACGTATTCCTCGCGTGTCGTAGAAAGCGACTAGAGGGGACGGGAGCGGGGGGCCAGAAATCCTCCCCTCCTTGTACTAACTTTCTAAAATGGGAAACAGAAGAAGGAGTCACGCGGGGAGTGCTCATCCTCCTCGAAGGCTCAGAGTGGGGTGCCTAAATGTGTGTGGATGTAACCAAGATGTGAAGAAAGGAGAGATAGGTAGTATGTTTGAGGAAAGGAACCTGGATGTTTTGGCTCTGAGTGAAACGAAGCTCAAGGGTAAAGGGGAAGAGTGGTTTGGGAATGTCTGGGGAGTAAAGTCAGGGGTTAGTGAGAGGGCAAGAGCAAGGGAAGGAGTAGCAATACGCCTGAAACAGGAGTTGTGGGAGTATGTGATAGAATGTAAGAAAGTAAATTCTCGATTAATATGGGTAAAACTGAAAGTTGATGGAGAGAGGTGGGTGATTATTGGTGCATATGCACCTGGGCATGAGAAGAAAGATCATGAGAGGCAAGTGTTTTGGGAGCAGCTGAATGAGTGTGTTAGTGGTTTTGATGCACGAGACCGGGTTATAGTGATGGGTGATTTGAATGCAAAGGTGGGTAATGTGGCAGTTGAGGGAATAATTGGTATACATGGGGTGTTCAGTGTTGTAAATGGAAATGGTGAAGAGCTTGTAGATTTATGTGCTGAAAAAGGACTGATGATTGGGAATACCTGGTTTAAAAAGCGAGATATACATAAGTATACTTATGTAAGTAGGAGAGATGGCCAGAGAGCGTTATAGGATTAAGTGTTAATTGACAGGCGTGCGAAAGAGAGACTTTTGGATGTTAATGTGCTGAGAGGTGCAACTGGAGGGATGTCTGATCATTATCTTGTGGAGGCTAAGGTGAAGATTTGTATGGGTTTTCAGAAAAGAAGAGTGAATGTTGGGGTGAAGAGGGTGGTGAGAGTAAGTGAGCTTGGGAAGGAGACCTGTGTGAGGAAGTACCAGGAGAGACTGAGTACAGAATGGAAAAAGGTGAGAACAATGGAAGTAAGGGGAGTGGGGGAGGAATGGGATGTATTTAGGGAATCAGTGATGGATTGCGCAAAAGATGCTTGTGGCATGAGAAGAGTGGGAGGTGGGTTGATTAGAAAGGGTAGTGAGTGGTGGGATGAAGAAGTAAGAGTATTAGTGAAAGAGAAGAGAGAGGCATTTGGACGATTTTTGCAGGGAAAAAATGCAAGTGAGTGGGAGATGTATAAAAGAAAGAGACAGGAGGTCAAGAGAAAGGTGCAAGAGGTGAAAAAAAGGGCAAATGAGAGTTTGGGTGAGAGAGTATCATTAAATTTTAGGGAGAATAAAAAGATGTTCTGGAAGGAGGTAAATAAAGTGCGTAAGACAAGGGAGCAAATGGGAACTTCAGTATAGGGCGCAAATGGGGAGGTGATAACAAGTAGTGGTGATGTGAGAAGGAGATGGAGTGAGTATTTTGAAGGTTTGTTGAATGTGTTTGATGATAGAGTGGCAGATACAGGGTGTTTTGGTCGAGGTGGTGTGCAAAGTGAGAGGGTTAGGGAAAATGATTTGGTAAACAGAGAAGAGGTAGTGAAAGCTTTGCGGAAGATGAAAGCCGGCAAGGCAGCAGGTTTGGATGGTATTGCAGTGGAATTTATTAAAAAAGGGGGTGACTGTGTTGTTGACTGGTTGGTAAGGTTATTTAATGTATGTATGACTCATGGTGAGGTGCCTGAGGATTGGCGGAGTGCGTGCATAGTGCCATTGTACAAAGGCAAAGGGGATAAGAGTGAGTGCTCAAATTACAGAGGTATAAGTTTGTTGAGTATTCCTGGTAAATTATATGGGAGGGTATTGATTGAGAGGGATGAAGGCATGTACAGAGCATCAGATTGGGGAAGAGCAGTGTGGTTTCAGAAGTGGTAGAGGAATGTGTGGATCAGGTGTTTGCTTTGAAGAATGTATGTGAGAAATACTTAGAAAAGCAAATGGATTTGTATGTAGCATTTATGGATCTGGAGAAGGCATATAATAGAGTTGATAGAGATGCTCTGTGGAAGGTATTAAGAATATATGGTGTGGGAGGAAAGTTGTTAGAAGCAGTGAAAAGTTTTTATCGAGGATGTAAGGCATGTGTACGTGTAGGAAGAGAGGAAAGTGATTGGTTCTCAGTGAATGTAGGTTTGCGGCAGGGGTGTGTGATGTCTCCATGGTTGTTTAATTTGTTTATGGATGGGGTTGTTAGGGAGATAAATGCAAGAGTTTTGGAAAGAGGGGCAAGTATGAAGTCTGTTGGGGATGAGAGAGCTTGGGAAGTGAGTCAGTTGTTGTTCGCTGATGATACAGCGCTGGTGGCTGATTCATGTGAGAAACTGCAGAAGCTGGTGACTGAGTTTGGTAAAGTGTGTGGAAGAAGAAAGTTAAGAGTAAATGTGAATAAGAGCAAGGTTATTAGGTACAGTAGGGTTGAGGGTCAAGTCAATTGGGAGGTGAGTTTGAATGGAGAAAAACTGGAGGAAGTGAAGTGTTTTAGATATCTGGGAGTGGATCTGGCAGCGGATGGAACCATGGAAGCGGAAGTGGATCATAGGGTGGGGGAGGGGGCGAAAATTCTGGGAGCCTTGAAGAATGTGTGGAAGTCGAGAACATTATCTCGGAAAGCAAAAATGGGTATGTTTGAAGGAATAGTGGTTCCAACAATGTTGTATGGTTGCGAGGCGTGGGCTATGGATAGAGTTGTGCGCACGAGGATGGATGTGCTGGAAATGAGATGTTTGAGGACAATGTGTGGTGTGAGGTGGTTTGATCGAGTGAGTAACGTAAGGGTAAGAGAGATGTGTGGAAATAAAAAGAGCGTGGTTGAGAGAGCAGAAGAGGGTGTTTTGAAGTGGTTTGGGCACATGGAGAGAATGAGTGAGGAAAGATTGACCAAGAGGATATATGTGTCGGAGGTGGAGGGAACGAGGAGAAGAGGGAGACCGAAATTGGAGGTGGAAAGATGGAGTGAAAAAGATTTTGTGTGATCGGGGCCTGAACATGCAGGAGGGTGAAAGGAGGGCAAGGAATAGAGTGAATTGGAGCGATGTGGTATACCGGGGTTGACGTGCTGTCAGTGGATTGAATCAAGGCATGTGAAGCATCTGAGGTAAACCATGGAAAGCTGTGTAGGTATGTATATTTGCGTGTGTGGACGTATGTATATACATGTGTATGGGGGGGGTTGGGCCATTTCTTTCGTCTGTTTCCTTGCGCTACCTCGCAAACGTGGGAGACAGCGACAAAGTATAAAAAAAAAAATATATATATATATATATATATATATATATATATATATATATATATATATATATATATATATAGAGAGAGAGAGAGAGAGAGAGAGAGAGAGAGAGAGAAAGAGAGAGTGGGGGAGACAGGTGTTGAGATCCTTAAAAGCACAGAGGTAGCAGTGAGGCGGGGCGTCATCATGTGAAGTGCAGGTGGGCACTAATTACGTGACCTGACATCTGACCTTCCTCTCCTTACATTGTGTGTGAACAGGGTTATTCTGGTGGATACTTCTTAATAATTATTTCAGTTAAGAGTTTGTCATATTTAAAGAGACCAAAAGACATGTTTGCATCATGATCAAATGTGTCAGATATCAAACATGATTCATTTACATTTCTTTCACTGAAACAGGTTCATTTAGCTATGGTCTTAGCTCCTCCCTAGTCAATATGGTGATCAAAGGCAGCTTTATGTTGATTTAAGCCGTTGCTCTGTTGGGCTATCCTAACACTATACTTATGTTGTGAGATCCTAGTCTCCAAATCTTTACCCGATTGTCCAATACGAAATTGGTTACAGTCTTTACATGGAACTTTATAAACAATACCTGTATTATTTGGTGGGCTATTTCTGATAAAGGCATTCCTGATGGTGTTGTCGTATTGGAATACAACATTTACATAATGTTTTTTGAGAAAGTGAACACATTCGAGAAATTCTCATGGAAGGGAAGAACAAGGGTTCTTTGTAAACTTTCACGTTCTGGCTTATTATTTCAGCCACTAAAGACACGTTTCCTTATTGTATTCTGACACTGGTTAAGTATATTTCTTGGGTATCTTAGTTTCAGTCCAATGTACTGAATAATTTTCAGTTCATCATCTAACAAATCAGGATCTGAAATGATGTGTGTGTGTGTGTGTGTGTGTGTGTGTGTGTGTGTGTATGTGTGTAAAAGTATGTATTTGTAACATAATACCTGACAAGACCTAACTTACACGATTCTTTGTTTTACTTCAACATGCTTCCTTTATCCCTGGAGACAGGGGAATAAGATAACTATACATGTAAGTCTTGCGTGTCGTAAGCAGCGACAAACAGGGGGCGAGACTGGAGAACTAGAAACCCTCTCATTCGTGTGCTGTCACTCTCCCAAAAAATGAACAGACGAAAGAGCCAAGCGAGGATTATTCCTCTAGAACTCAGGCTGGGATGTGTGAGTGTACGTGGATTTGACCAGGATTAAAAGACGTGAGATTGATGGTATTCAAGAGGAAAGAAACCTGGATGTTCTGACACTGAGTGAACCTCACCTCATGAGGGAGGAGGAGGAATGGTTTGGGTATGTGAGGAGGATGAAGTCTGGGGTTTGTGTGAGGACCAAAGCTGAGGATAAGCTCCGGGAATGTGTTAAAGAGTGTGAAAGTGAACTGGAGACTAATGTGAGGATGAAAGTATGCTATGAGAGGCGGGCGATCGTCATTACATGTGCACACAGTAAAGAGAGGAGTGAGGGAGTGGGTGGGCTCTACTGGGAGGAGCTTGGACAATTTCAGTGCAAGAGATTGAGTCGTCGTGGTGGGTGATTTAGATTGGAAGAGTGGGTGGTGTGGTAGTGAAGGGCATAACCGGGAGCGCCGAGTACTAGATGTGAAAAAAGATTGGGAAAATTTGTCGAATTATGTGTTACCAAAGGAGTGATAACTGGGGATAATTTGTTGAAAGAAACAGTGCACATTTAATTCGCAGATGAGCAAAGTTGGGAGACAATGGGTACTGTCACGTTATGTGATTATCTATTGATCGACAGGTGTCCAAAAGAGAGGTTATGGGATGCGAAGGTCCTTCATGGGGGCAGCAGGTTGGATGCCTCTTAATTTCTTGGTGGTCGCGACAATGAAAGTTTGCAGTGGTTCTGACAGAAGTTGTAATGACGTGGATGACCAGAAAGTGAGCGAGAGTGAGCGACCTTGGGAAAGAGGATCGTGTGCGGATATACCAAGATAGACTGATTGAATGTGGCATTAGAGCAAATGAAATAAGTGGAGGCAGCGAGGAATGGAAAGTGGCATGTAGAGATGCGTGCTTACACATGTAAGTGTAATGAATAGCGTGTTTATGAGAGAATATGGTGAGTGATGAGATGCTAATTTGACATATCAAGTGAAAGAAATAAAGTTGTATGAGTGGTATATATAGGAACAGACTGCATGTTATTGGAAGGTGCACAAGAGATATCGGTAAGTGGTCAGAAGGAAGATGGGGAACTGAAAAACAGGGCAAACGAGAGATGGAATAAGAGTATTTAGGGAACAAACTTCAAGGGGGATAAGAAAATGTCTTGAAAGGAGGTTAACAGGATGAACAGAACAGAAGAACAAAATGAAGCATCGATGACGAGAGCAGATAGGGAAGTGACGAAAGGTAAAGAAGTGAAGATGAGTTGGAGTGATTATTTTCAAAGCTTACTGAATGTGTTCGATGATGATAATGTGTGGAAGACATGGGTTGTTTGGGACGAGGTGGTATGTGGAGCAAGTGAGTCATGGCCAATGGTTTGGTCAAAAGGGAGGGCGTGGTAAAGTCCTTGAGTATCATGAAGCGTAGGAAAACGGTTGGAAAGGATGGGATTACACTTGAATTTCCCAAGAAAATGAGTGAGTGTTGTTGATTGGTTTGTCAGGATTTTCAGTGTACTTATGGTCAGTGCCAACGCACTGGCTGGCGGAATCTCTGGAATTACAGAGGTGTAAGTCTTCTGACTCCACCTAGTAAGTTGTACTGGAGAATGGTGAGCACAGATCATCAGACTGGGTAGAAAATAGAGGACGTGCTGGCCAGGTATTTTCTTTGAAGTATTTGTGCGAGAAATATTACTAAATGTGGTTCAGTATATGGCATTTATGGACGTGGAAAAAAGGTATGATAGGGTTGACACGGATGCCTTTTGGAATGTGCTACGAATGTCTGGTGTAAGAGGATATAGCTAATGGAAGAGGAGATTTCTTCGGAAGAGTAAGGCGTGTGTTGGACTAGGAAGGAAAGGAGTGTGAGTTGTCCCAAATGAAGGTGGGTCTGCATCAAGGATGTGTGAGGTCACATGGCTGATCAATCTGTTCATGGAAAGGATGGAGAGGGAGGTAGATAAGAATGTCTGGAAGAGAGGGTAGGGTCAGCATTTTACAGGGGGTGGAGCGAATAGCTAGGTATATGAGTTAGTTGTTGTTTGGAGACAGCACGGGTCTCGTGGCAGACTCGAGAGAGAACTGAAGAAAGCCGTATCTAAGTCTGAGAGAGTGTGTAAACGAAGGACGAGATAGATTTGTTTGCGGGTGAGTTTGAAAGGGGAGACCTTGGAGGAAATAGAGTGCTTTAGGTCCTTGTGAGAGGACGTGGCAGCCGATGAAACTATGGTGGCTGATATGAATCATAGGGTTGGGGAGGAGGCAGAGGTTTTAGATGCACTGAGGAATGTGTGGAAATATTGGTCACTTTTATTTCTGAGTCAAAGATGGTTATACTTGATGGTGCAGTAGTCCTGACAGTATTACATGGGTTCAAGTCTTGGACTTTGAATGCAGAAGTACGGAGGGGTGTGGATGTGTTGAAAGTGTAACTCCTGAGCACATCATGTGGTGTGAGGAAGCTTGACCGTGTAAGGATTAAACGTGTAAGACGAGAGTGGTAGTAAGCGAATCATGACTGAGAGAGCTAATCAGGGTGTGCTGAAATGGTCTGACCTATGAAGAGAACAGATGAAGATAGACTGAAAAGGCACACGTGTCAGACGCGGAGGGAGCAAGGGAGAGGGGGAGACCAAGAAGGGGATGGAAGGATGGAGTGAAAGAGGATTTAAGTTATCGGGGATGAACATTCAGAGGGATGAGGGGCGTGCAACGTATAGAACGAATATGAGCGATATGGTATACAAGGGATGACATGCTGCCGATATGGTATACAGGGGATGACATGCTGCCGATATGGTATACAGGGGATGACATGCTGCCGATAGACTGAATCAGGATATATGAAATGTTGAGGGGAACCACGGAAAGGTTTGTGGGGCTTGGCTGTGGATAGAGGCTCTGGTCTCGGTGCATTGTAACTGACAGTTAGAGAGTGGATATGAATGAGCAAATGAGGCCGTCTTTTGTTTATTTGACTACTTTTTACTTACTATTCATGCACGCCACAATTATTGATAGACGTATGATGATATTCGTAATCCACTTTCCCTTCTCTGTGCACGCTGAAGAACACACTGTACGTAGCTCATATACGACATCATTTCAGTAACCAAAGCATACGGCGTATGTACTAATGCCTCTGCTTTAAGAGGAACACTGAGAAAACAGCCAGAGATGTGTATCGCGAGTTAGTGTGAGAGGATGACATTATACAGAACCGTTCATTACCAAAGCAACAGAACCAGATTTGGTCGAAGGGAAAGATGCCACCAAGAACACAACTGCAATACACGGACGCCATACTGTTGAAAGACTGCAGATGTGGGCCAGGCTCTCCCGTCGTATGACAACACTCGCCTTACCCTCACCATCAGTGTGAGAGGAGGAAGCTGACTTGGGTTGATTCTCGTAGAGGCAGTATCAAAATTGGGTCAGTAATATTGCGGCATCATACACCACAGGGTGACATCAATGCTGTATGACCTCCGCTCTGACATTTGTTGTAAATGTCGCACGTGGACACGCTGGCTGCCTGGAGGCAGTATCAAAGCTCCAGTGTCCACACCATTCAATAATGACCAGTGAACCCGTGTAACGACATCCAGCAGTAATAAAGTTTAATATCATCAGCTGCACAGACCGAGTGCACCGTGACTGGGATGTACCAGACTGAATTATAGGGGAAACCCCATAAACTGTCGCCAGAATTTGACAAAATCTGTAAACCTGTCGAGGGTTTTTTACTTCAAATGTTTTAGTGATGAATTGCAACTGATTGACACCAGTGATTCTGAAGTCAGTAGTTAGTTTGATCTAATCTTACAACTATTGATAATGAACAAGTAAAGAAATACATTTATGTAATTGTTCCACTTGGGCAGGAAATAACCTTAAACTAACAACACTGTGATAGATTTTGAGTCACACGATCATAGAAAACGTCGACCTGTAGGGTATACTAACCTGCACTCACAAAAAGCTACATGAATTTCAACTCTTTCATCTCATTCCAGGTCCCTGGGTTCAGCCGGAACGAAACGCCTGAATTCTAGCCATTGTGTGAGTATTTATTTTTGCATATTTTTTATTGTATTTTAATTTTCGTTTATTTTTCTCTTATACTGACTGATTGTTTGTGTGTAACTACGAATTTGTAATTAAGTTCTTGTAGAGTACGGGAACGTTGTTTACCGCTCGTAAGGCCCGCCCCTTGAACTTGCTCTACTGTTACACAATTGTTTAAACTTTTGTGTGTCATCAGCATACACAGAGCAGGAAGGATATGAAGGATTATGAAGGATAGAAATAAGGAGGAATAGGATAGGTGAGGAACCACAGGAGAAGTAAGAAAGGAAAGGATAGGCGAGGAGGGATGCGAGAAATAAGGATGAACAGCAGAGATGAGGAAAATTAGGAGAGGTAAGGAAGGATAGGAAGGATAAAGAGAGAGAACAGAGGTAAGAAAATATAGAAGATATAAGGAAGAAGAATAAGTATGGATAGGATAGATAAGGAAGCATTATAGATCTGTGGAAGGATAAGTGAGGTAAGGAAGGATTTTTGTAGTCACAGACGATAGAACGAACAGAGGAAAGACGTATGGCAAACTCGGTTAACTATGGTGGCAGGATGTGTTACCGTCCAGAAGTACGTGTGTAATATATTACTTTACGTAAATGGCAACATGTGTTACCGTCCAGAAGTACGTGTGTAACATATTACTGTACGTAAATGGCAACATGTGTTACCATCATGAAGTATGCTTGTAGTAAACTTATAGACGAAGGTGGCAACCTATGTTCCTGTCCTGAAGTATGTTTGTCGTATACTACATGTGTTAGTGTTCTGAAGATATGTGAGTAACATATTGATACACATAGGCGGCAACATGTGTTAGTGTCCTGAAGTATGTCTGCCGTATATTGCTATACTTGAAAGGCAACATGTGTTACTGTCTTTAAGCATGTGTGTGGTATACTAACACACGTAAACCTAACACTGGAGAGGAAACGTTGAAATTAGTGGTATGGGGCAGTGTACACTGTTCAATGTCTTGGATAGACTTTAGGGAGCCGAATAAAGGAAATGGTAACGAGGTAATTGAGAGAGCATGGACTGAAGTAATTCCTGGAGTGTTACTCCAAGATGATATGATGAGAAGGAAAAGAAAATGTAGAGAATTAGAACTGAAAATGTGGCACGGGAGAGGACAACAAGAGGAGTCAAGAAATATGACGAGGGATTGTGCAAGTCAAGACAAAAATGAATGTTGAAATATTGATATTAAAGTGAAATAAACAATGGTAGAAGAGAGAGGGAGAATAATGTTTGATTCATATTAAAGTGAAATAAACAATGGTAGAAGAAAGAGGGAGAATAATGTTTGATACATATTAAAGTGAAATAAACAATGGTAGAAGAGAGAGGGAGAATAATGTTTGATACTAGTTACCTGGGCAGTAAGTTTTATGCGTAAACTATATATGAGTGAAGGGCAGTGACAAGGAATTATAGCAATCACTACAACAGTGGAAATGTAAGGCATGAAATATTTCTGGTCTGATGAGCTCAAGAACCTTTCGCCTCATTTTCATAAGAATATCCTAGCACTTCCAGGGGGGTGGGGAATATTGGAGTTGAAAGTTTTTACATTCTTAACTTTCCACTGTTAGCTTCACCGCCGACAACATTACCGCTAGAAACTTTACACAAGCTCTTTCACAACTTCTCACTACGAAATTGGCCATCAACGTAATTGGCTTCGCAGGTAGTACCGGGAAACTTGGAGGCAGCGCCAGCTAGCGTCGCGCTCACCTTTTCGACGAGACTGTACTGCTCTCCGTCCGCTGACTATGGGAATACCCTCGTCAAAAGTGACCTCTCTCTCTCTCTCTCTCTCTCTCTCTCTCTCTCTCTCTCTCTCTCTCTCTCTCTCT
Source organism: Panulirus ornatus (assembly GCF_036320965.1). NCBI lineage: Eukaryota > Metazoa > Arthropoda > Malacostraca > Decapoda > Palinuridae > Panulirus > Panulirus ornatus. The sequence continues at coordinate 36,465,950 of NC_092243.1, read as the reverse complement.
CTCTATCTCTATCTATCTATCTATCTATCTATATCTATATATATATATGTATATATATATATATATATATATATATATATATATATATATATATATATATATATATATATATATATATTTTTTTTTTATTATACTTTGTCGCTGTCTCCCGCGTTTGCGAGGTAGCGCAAGGAAACAGACGAAAGAAATGGCCCAACCCCCCCCCCCCCCCCCCCCATACACATGTATATACATACGTCCACACACGCAAATATACATACCTACACAGCTTTCCATGGTTTACCCCAGACGCTTCACATGCCTTGATTCAATCCACTGACAGCACGTCAACCCCGGTATACCACATCGCTCCAATTCACTCTATTCCTTGCCCTCCTTTCACCCTCCTGCATGTTCAGGCCCCGATCACACAAAATCTTTTTCACTCCATCTTTCCACCTCCAATTTGGTCTCCCTCTTCTCCTCGTTCCCTCCACCTCCGACACATATATCCTCTTGGTCAATCTTTCCTCACTCATCCTCTCCATGTGCCCAAACCACTTCAAAACACCCTCTTCTGCCCTCTCAACCACGCTCTTTTTATTTCCACAAATCTCTCTTACCCTTACGTTACTCACTTGATCAAACCACCTCACACCACACATTGTCCTCAAACATCTCATTTCCAGCACATCCATCCTCCTGCGCACAATTCTATCCATAGCCCACGCCTCGCAACCATACAACATTGTTGAAACCACTATTCCTTCAAACATACCCATTTTTGCTTTCCGAGATAATGTTCTCGACTTCCACACATTCTTCAAGGCCCCCAGAATTTTCGCCCCCTCCCCCACCCTATGATCCACTTCCGCTTCCATGGTTCCATCCGCTGCCAGATCCACTCCTAGATATCTAAAACACTTCACTTCCTCCAGTTTTTCTCCATTCAAACTTACCTCACAATTGACTTGACCCTCAACCCTACTGTACCTAATAACCTTGCTCTTATTCACATTTACTCTTAACTTTCTTCTTCCACACACTTTACCAAACTCAGTCACCAGCTTCTGCAGTTTCTCACATGAATCAGCCACCAGCGCTATATCATCAGCGAACAACAACTGACTCACTTCCCAAGCTCTCTCATCCCCAACACACTTCATACTTGCCCCTCTTTCCAAAACTCTTGCATTTACCTCCCTAACAAATTAAACAACCATGGAGACATCACACACCCCTGCCGCAAACCTACATTCACTGAGAACCAATCACTTTCCTCTCTTCCTACACGTACACATGCCTTACATCCTCGATAAAAACTTTTCACTGCTTCTAACAACTTTCCTCCCACACCATATATTCTTAATACCTTCCACAGAGCATCTCTATCAACTCTATCATATGCCTTCTCCAGATCCATAAATGCTACATACAAATCCATTTGCTTTTCTAAGTATTTCTCACATACATTCTTCAAAGCAAACACCTGATCCACACATCCTCTACCACTTCTGAAACCACACCATATATATATATATATATATATATATATATATATATATATATATATATATATATATATATATATATATTAGTAGTAGCTGCCACAAGCTCTCTCTGTTATGCCTGTCCTACACTTTCTCCAGACTAATAATGTCACATACATTGATGGAGTGAAAAAAGATGGAGTGAAAAAGATTTTGAGTGACCGGGGCCTGAACATGCAGGAGGGTGACAGGCGTGCAAAGAATAGAGTGAATTGGAACGATGTGGTATATCGGGGTAGACGTCCTGTCAATGGATTGAACCAGGGCATGTGAAGCGTCTGGGGTAAACCATGGAAATTTCTGTGGGACCTGGATGTGGAAGGGGAGCTGTGGTTTCGGTGCATTATTACATGACAGCTAGAGACTGAGTGTGAACGAATGTGACCTTTGTTGTCTTTTTCTAGTGCTACCTCGCACACATGAGAGGGGAGGGGGTTGTTATTTCATGTGTGGCGAGGTGGCGATGGGAATGAATAAAGGCAGACAGTATGAATTATGTACATGTGTATATATGTATATGTCTGTGTGTGTTTTTGTATACGTTGAGATTTATAGGTGTGTATATTTGCGTGTGTGGACGTGTATGTATATATATATATGTGTATGTGGGTGGGTTGGGCCATTCTTTCGTCTGTTTCCTTGCGCTACCTCGCTAACGCGGGAGGCAACGACAAAGCAAAGTAGATACATACATAAAATACATTTTCTTTATTTTTCACCAAACTCTTCAAATCAAACACCTGATCCACTTATCCTCTTCCTCTCCTAATGTCACATTTTTAATCCTCTGTCCCCAGTTTTCCATACATCATACTGAATATGCTCCTCTGACTTTTTTTTTTTTTTGTCGCTGTCTCCCGCGTTTGCGAGGTAGCGCAAGGAAACAGACGAAAGAAATGGCCCAACCCACCCCCATACACATGCCTTGATTCAATCCACTGACAGCACGTCAACCCCGGTATACCACATCGCTCCAATTCACTCTATTCTTTGCCCTCCTTTCACCCTCCTGCATGTTCAGGCCCCGATCACACAAAATCTTTTTCACTCCATCTTTCCACCTCCAATTTGGTCTCCCTCTTCTCCTCGTTCCCTCCACCTCCGACACATATATCCTCTTGGTCAATCTTTCCTCACTCATTCTCTCCATGTGACCAAACCATTTCAAAACACCCTCTTCTGCTCTCTCAACCACGCTCTTTTTATTTCCACACATCTCTCTTACCCTTACGTTACTTACTTGATCAAACCACCTCACACCACACATTGTCCTCAAACATCTCATTTCCAGCACATCCATCCTCCTGCGCACAACTCTATCCATAGCCCACGCCTCGCAACCATACAACATTGTTGGAACCACTATTCCTTCAAACATACCCATTTTTGCTTTCCGAGATAATGTTCTCGACTTCCACACATTCTTCAAGGCTCCCAGAATTTTCGCCCCCTCCCCCACCCTGTGATCCACTTCCGCTTCCATGGTTCCATCCGCTGCCAGATCCACTCCCAGATATCTAAAACACTTCACTTCCTCCAGTTTTTCTCCATTCAAACTCACCTCCCAATTGAATTGACCCTCAACCCTACTGTACCTAATAACCTTGCTCTTATTCACATTTACTCTTAACTTTCTTCTTTCACACACTTTACCAAACTCAGTCACCAGCTTCTGCAGTTTCTCACATGAATCAGCCACCAGCGATGTATCATCAGCGAACAACAACTGACTCACTTCCCAAGCTCTCTCATCCCCAACACACTTCATACTTGCCCCTCTTTCTAAAACTCTTGCATTCACCTCCCTAACAACCCCATCCATAAACAAAGTAAACAACCATGGAGACATCACACACCCCTGCCGCAAACCTACATTCACTGAGAACCAATCACTTTCCTCTCTTCCTACACGTACACATGCCTTACATCCTCGATAAAAACTTTTCACTGCTTCTAACAACTTTCCTCCCACACCATATATTCTTAATACCTTCCACAGAGCATCTCTATCAACTCTATCATATGCCTTCTCCAGATCCATAAATGCTACATACAGATCCATTTGCTTTTCTAAATATTTCTCACATACATTCTTCAAAGCAAACACCTGATCCACACATCCTCTACCACTTCTGAAACCACACTGCTCTTCCCCAATCTGATGCTCTGTACATGCCTTCACCCTCTCAATCAATACCCTCCCATATAATTTACCAGGAATACTCAACAAACTTATACCTCTGTAATTTGAGCACTCACTCTTATCCCCTTTGCCTTTGTACAATGGCACTATGCACGCATTCCGCCAATCCTCAGGCACCTCACCATGAGTCATACATACATTAAATAACCTTACCAACCAGTCAACAATACAGTCACTCCTCTGACTTATAACTCTATAATCCGGGCATTGAGCTTTGTTCCCCTTCCCTCTATGTAAAGACTCAATACATGCATTCTGGGAGTCTCCAGGCACCTCATCTTGAACCATGCAAACGTCCAACTGTCTGAATAAACAATCCACAACACAATTACCCTATTTCTTTATTAGCTGTATTCTCATCCACTGTCGCTACCTTGTCTAAGTCCATCGTTTGTAAAACTATCTCTACGTCCCATTTTTCACCCTATCACCCACCATAACTTCTCCCAAACTCATCTGACTCACCATCTTATCATATAAGATATTGATCATTTCTTCAAACTACTCTCGCATCTTACTCACCAAGTCTGCCTCTTATCATTTCCCGATCTGTTTGCCTCACACTGTTTACCTCCTGACAGCACATTTTCTTATTCTCTCTGACGTTCATCAAGACTCCATCTTCCCATCCTTTATATACACTCGCTCTGTTAGCCTTCATACTTTTCTGTTGACGATATGCCGCTTTGCTTTTATGTCTCCCAGCCAATCGCAATCTATCCTTGTAGAGTTACAATTCATACATTTTCGTTTCGTCATACTCTAGCAGTGTAAGTGCATACCTCACCTTTTACATCTTTCATACGTTCCCCACACATGTATGCACTACTTCCCTGAATACCTTGCATTCATCTTCCCTTAAGCTGGACGCTTAACCGTTAGCTGGACGCCTGACGGTTAGCTGGACGCCTGACGGTTAGCTGGACGCCTGACGGTTAGCTGGACGCCTGACGGTTGGCTGGACGCCTGACGGTTAGCTCATAATTCAATGATGCTCTGCTGACGCCCAACCCCGCTCACCCACATACAACTCTGAATCAACCTTTTTTCCACATCCTTGATGCCTGATCACCTTTATACTTTTAGCACACAATTTCTCAGTCTCATCCTGTTTCAGATTACAGATGGTGCTTCTTGCTCCCCTATTTATGCTGTCTAGTGCCACATCATTCACATCACTTACATTCAGATCTCTTAGCACCATGATTCGATCTCGTGCAGTAAGATTGTGAAACTCTTTCCAAAGAGTAGTCCTTGCTTCTTCACTCGTCTCACTCCCATATACATAAGCATTAAGAACCTCTCGTAGTTAACCTGCATTCTAACCTACATAAGCCTTGACATTACTTCCTTACACGTTTTAACACAGTCCCACAACTCCCTCTGTAAGTCTAGCCGGTATGCTTATGTATTCCTATAACTAAAGGTGGTTAGTAGAGTGTCCATAAGATATCAAGGCTACATACTACTTCATGAATGTGGATAACAAGTTAAATAATTTTCAGACTTTATGAACATTCACTTTCCAAATATTAAGTTTACCTTCAGCACTGAACATCAGAACTGGCCCAACATTTCTTCATGCAAGCCTAGGTAGAGCGAATGATAGCTTAACAACATCTGTGTACACAACACCAACACATAAGGTGTCATCACAAAATATGATTCATTCATACCACATACTCAACCGCCAGCGTCATAAACACAGTACTTACATTTTCTTTCCTCGATTAAGAAATGGAATTTATTAGAAAAAATCACAGTATTATCTAGATGGTGTCTTAGACGGACCACTTTATGGGTGCGAGCCCTAAGTCCGAAATACAAGACACCGGAGGAGGATCGATTTGTTGGGAAGGAAATACCTAAGGATCATACGTTGTGTGAGGATGGTTCCTCGTATGTACAGTACCCGCGGAGAGTCTGAGGAGTGGGGAGGAAAAAAATAATCTTTTTCATCTTGGTACCCAGTGTGGCCCCGCATGTGCCTTCAAAACAGCTGGTATGCATCGCAACATGGAGTCATTAACGCCTCTGCTGTAATGAAGGTCATTATCGTTCAACCAGATGTTTCTGATGGCTTCAAGAAGGCGAGGAACTGAAGAGGTGTTCCTCTTTTTGAAGTTTAAGTTTCATGTGAGACCACAGCTCCTCGATGAGCTTCAGGTCTGGAGGATTCCCAGGCCTTTGAAGGACGTTCACCTGCATGTCTGACAACCATTTCATGACCTTCTTTGCCTCGTGAGATATTGCACTGTCTTGCATAAAGTAGTTGAAGCCGTGGATCTCGTAGAAATTCATCATGTGATCACAAAGAACTTCAGTGTAGTATCATTGTCCATTCATTGTGATGTTTTTGGGAAGCACATGACATCCCCCACGCCCTAACTCTCCACTGAAGCATCTCATGACTGAATCCGAGTGTTTCAGAGTCATTTGCGCATAACGTGGGTCAAGGGGGTCGTGTGTGAGGGATGTCTAAACTTGCCACGCCTCACTACATCGCACTAGAAAGTCAATTCATCGTTCCGTAAGACACTTCTCCAGTCCTCAACAGTGAAATGTTTGTAGTTCCTTGCAAAACTGGGACGAGCAGCACGCATCTGACGAGTCATTACGGGTTTTCTGGTCGGGGAACGAAGAGACAGGTTCAGGTGTTTCAGACAGCACTCTTGAATGGTGAGTTCTGCAATACTTCCGAGGAGAGTGGGATACGCTTGCTTCAATTGTCTTGCTGTGATGCGTAGATTTATCAATACGTGCCTTTTATCAGCCTGTCGGTAGTTGCTGAAGTCTTTCTAGGACGCCCTGGTACAGATTTACGAGGTGGACTTCATCTTGTGGGATATTCTTGGCTTTGGCAACGAGGCTGTATAAATGGCTGACTTGCACACCCCCGTACGCTAACAAATCTCCTTCACCGACATTATTGCCTCCCTCAGAGCAAGAATTCGAGTCTTCTCTTGCTGGATGAGGTTCTTGTGCCCCATTCTAAGGTGTGGGTGGCTAGCAGTGAGACGAAAAGTGAATGAAACAGAAAATATAAAAAAAAAAAGGGTCTTGGTTAATACAGCAGCTCATGGCTTCCTCTAGCTTGTCCCGCCAGGCTCTGACGTGCTCCTCGGTCCGTGGTGATTGGATCACCAGGGAGAGTTGCCAAGTTCTAATTACGCGAGACCTGAGCATTCAGTAGGTTGGTGGACGCGGACATCGTCAGAACACCCAACCACACAACGGTGTAAGAGAGAGAGAGAGATTTGGCCGTATGTTGAGTATGACTGAGAGCTGGACTGGGTGTACTGAAATATTTTGGACGTATGGAGAGGATGAGTAAGTGGAGACTGACTAAGATGATGTAAGTGGCAGAAGTGGAGGAAGCATGGGGTAGGGAGGGGGAGACTGAGAAGGAGATGGAAAGATGTAGTGAAAAAGGCTTTTGAGCTATTGGAGCATAAACATGCAGGAGGGTGGGAGGCGTACATGGGATAGAGAAAATAATTCCAGACTAAATACCATCATCACTATCCTCATCACGGAAAGACAGACTGAACACTGACACTCCTTCCTCAACACAGTAAACCTGAAGACCCACAACAACCAAAGATGACGTATGTTAAATTCAAATAATCCACACTCACCACGTTAAGCCAGCCCCTACTCATGAAAAACTCCTGACCCTTTCCAATAACATCCTTCCTCCCTAAGAACACACAAACAATACCTATGAAACTACTCAAAAATCAGCCACAAACCATCCAAACCCCTTAAAAGGAATTCAAGAAGGACCCACACAGAATCCACCCAGAAACGACTGCCTACCCACCCTTCACCCCACTGATGCAATCATTGTAATCAAAACCAAAAAGAACTCTCTTGCCGCAGCCCTGACAACACATCAAACTTTTATATAAAACACTTTAACCCATTTGCAATCCAAGAACTTACAGTTACCTTCAACTTCTCCCGGCTGCACAACAAAATATCTAGCACCTGAAAACATGCCAATATGATGTAATTCTTAAAAACCTCCAAACCACCCAGATTTCCTTACTTATACCACCCTTATCATTTCAGTCCACAGCATCCAAGATGGGAAAAACTGATCCACAACAATATCAAACAAAATATCCAACTCTTAGTCACACAACATGGCCTCATACTCAACCACTATACCCCGACTGATGTTGATATAGCCTCGTAATAGGTGACCTCTGACTCTCTTTCTCACTGACCTCATACATCATATTCTAGACGCTTCGACTAACCACACTCCCCCTCCTGCATGATGCTAGTTGCATTAGACATCAACAAAGCACTCGATATTGTCCCCCGACATATCCTCCCACACAGATACTTGACACTACCTCTCACAACAATATTCAAAGTGGTTAGTCATTTTCTTAGTTGGCCGCCAAGTGAGAGTCACTTACAGTGGCTTCTCCTCTAAAACAATTAAACTCTACAGTGGAGTTCCCCAAGGAGATTATCTCTCTCCATCCATCTTCGGTCAATTCCCTATACTGCTTCTAGATAACATCTGGCAAACCACAATATAAAAGTCCTCTCATATGTAGACGACTTCACAGTCACATCACAACACCCTGTCATGACAGTAACAACGTCAAACATGCAGTACTACGTTACACGATTAGAACAATGGATCACCCGGATCAAGATGTCTGTATCTCCAAAGAAGTCTTCAATCTTTTTTTTCAGCTCTAGATAGACATGAATCCAACTCAAAACCTCTAGTCACCTTAATTAGACAGTCAATCCCACTAAATCCCAACCATTCTGGGTATCACCTACAACACAGTCATGACGTTCACTCCCACGCCGGGAACATAAAAAGGAACGCACAACGTTAAAGCCCTCAGAACGCTAACTGGCACGAGATTTGGGCAAGAAAAAGAATCCCTCAACATCCTCTACAAAAGATTTATGCGCTCCACTCTAAACTATGCCTCACCCTCCTAGTCTTCCACTCTCTCAAAAACAAATATAAGGAAACTAAAAACTACAAAGAAATTTGCGTTTAGCGTAATCACTGGCTGCCTAGCGACCAAAAAGACTATACAATGAAACAGAGATCTTCCCAATGCAGTGCCACCTCAACCTGCTCGGCATTTAGATCTGTGCAACAGAACTAGACCTTCCCATCCAAGCCACTCCATAAATAACCACCAACCTCCAATAAGAAGCTTACCTCTGCCTCACACTTCAGTAACCTTTACTCGCAGATCCCTTCACCCTCCAACCTCCCACCTAAAAAAACAAGATAAATAAAGAATAAAGCACACACACACACACACACACACACACACACACACACACACACACACACACACACACACACACACACACGCACACATACACACACACACACATATATGTATATATATACATATATATATATATATATATATATATATATATATATATATATATATATATATATATATATATATATATATCCTTGGGGATAGGGGAGAAAGAATACTTCCCACGTATTCCCTGCGTGTCGTAGAAGGCGACTAAAAGGGAAGGGAGCGGGAGCTGGAAATCCTCCCCTCTCGTTTTTAATTTTCCAAAAGGAGGAACAGAGAAGGGGGCCAAGTGAGGATTTCCCTCAAAGGCTCAGTCCTCTGCTTTAAAGCTACCCCGCTGACTCTGGAGATGGCGAATAGTATGAAATATATATATATATATATATATATATATATATATATATATATATATATATATATATATATATATATATATATATAACATTGACAAAACACATGCACATTGAAATAACCCACCCAGTATTAAACAACCGACCTCGCAACTCAGTCTTAAACTCCATCTCATCAGACATACACCCATAACAAGCAACACTCCCTAGAGAAACACAAGTCACGCTTTCATAGTTTCCCATCTAGGCTCAGGACATCATCCATCACGACATCACGACGAACACCGTGTCATCATATCACAGGACACTTCATACCCACAGTGCAGCTACCACAACGTCAACAACGAGTACCTACTGCTCAGTCACCCTGTACGTTCCGTAGATAGATGCACACACGCTATCACTGCACGTAATCCACTGTGGTCATGACCAGTGGACATGGTCGGCTTCCTGAGCGCTGTAAGGACCTCATATAGATAGAAGGGACTCTTACGACTGAGAGTAACTCCGTAAGTAATTGCGTAAGTCCATGAATATGTGTGTACATGTATCTAAAGAATAGGTCGAGAAGTAGAGAAACATTATTAGTGACATACCTACGATCATGAGGTCCATTGTGAGGTCATGCACATCCTACATTTCACAAGGAATGAAACTGTGAACAGAGAAACTTAAAGGCATTTGATGGTCTTCAGGACGCTGTTATCTCGTTATGATCGATGTTAAAACTAATGATTCCGTTTGGCGATCCAACCATCGTTAGGTGAAGAATGTCTATGTTTTAAGAATATAATCGATTCCTAAGATGGCGGAAGCATTCGCGACAAGATCTGCTGTGACCAATATTTTCATCCAAGGCAGATCAGTAAAAACGTATTTCCAAAGTTGCCCCAAGAAGATTGGTCACCACGAGGCAGCATTCATGTTCGTTGGAAATTAAAACGAGGCCTTTGATCTGGTGTCTGGACCGACGGTTCCTGCCAAGATGGTGAAAAGTTTAATGAAAGGAATCCAGAAAGTCACTAATTACAATGATGGTTCACGTCGGGGGTTGGGAGGAGCACATGGAGGCTTTGTAATTTTCGTTAGCCCTACGACTCTTGATGACTGAGGTAGACTATCGAGAGGAATTCCTCGTGCAGTTACTGATTTAACAATAAAAAAAAAAATGACTTCATGCAAGAATGTTGATACTGAGTTTTGCTTAGGATAGATTATTTACTTTGTTCATGTTACCTCTGAATTCAGGTTGCCTTTTATTGCCAATGTTCACGGGACATGAGCACCGTCATGACGTCATGACGTAGAATATCTTGATAATGTGAGCATCATGTAAGGCTACAGACCTTATGAAATCTTAAGTTTATGGAGGTAAATGAAACAGATTTTTAGCCTCTTCATAGAAAGCATCCGTGATATGGATAGCTTCACTTACTTTGGCTTTGCTATCCATACCATCGTTAACTGATACAGAATTTGTTGTACTTTAGATGGTGTGGAGTTGTTCATCAGGAATGCTGGATATTTTCGTGTCAGCAAGATAACTGTGCTCTCTCCAAACGCTAAAACTATTCAACTCAGGGATAAGATTAATGTGAAGAAATATATGAGCTTTTCTTCTACAATCTTGTACATAGGAGCATGATCTACCAAGAAGTACTTCCAAATTAGAGGTTATTCAATAAGAGTACATCACAAATGACCATACCTCTGACTGGAGGCACCAGCTTCAGCATAACACAACAATGGTACCGTATGTCAGCTGTGACAGCCAAGAAACTCCTTATATGTTCCCCAGCGTTTTGTTGAGTTGTAGCCACCATACCTGGGCTGAATTGTAAATACGCTTCTATGATTCTAAAGTATATACCTGAGAGTTGACCTATATTTACCTCTTTTTACTTAGTTACGAAAGGCAGTGTTCTGAAAGTACTCTAATTCCTGTCACAAACAAAGTAGATAGTCATTATATTTTTCATTTATCTCGTCATACTGATCACAATACCCACACGATGCTTAGCGCTAAGGAGTCGTTTTATTCCATTACACTCTGCAGCCACTGGGATAGCTATGGCCAGTGCCCCCATTTTTTGTCTACATTCATTACAAAACGATATTCACACCGCATGAAAAACAAAGCAACCTATGGTCTTGGAGATCCCCTCCCCTCCTGTGTATCCTGTTGTTGGCACAACCAGGGTTGAAACCTCTCAAAGTATACGGTCTCACGTTTCCTTCCCCTCCTTCACCCAACCCTCATTCTGCTACCTGCACACCAGTACAATCACCTGAAAATTGCAAGAGGGCGCTCCCCCACCCGCGTCGTAATCTGATCCGCCTTTTGTGGCTCTGACGTCCGTCGTGCAGCAGCAGACGTATGCCTTATTGTAGGGGAGTTCAATTCCAGCCTGGCTTGAGGCGTCAGCAGCCCAACTCTAGCCTTCCCTGCTCCTGTGGTCATCGTGCACCAAAAAAGTGAGGTCGTCGAGGGTGACCTGTGCCCTAATCTCTTCACCTGTTTCATTTTCATTTCAATTCATTCATTAGCCTGTCCCGCCCACTGGAGGCTGGTATATCATATTCTGACTCTGTGTATCTGTGTATTCAGTCCTGGCGATGTAATTATACGAAAGAGCTTTGCACTTCGTATTTTCTGTTTGCTCGTGGTTTTACCTGGATTTTATATACACTCGCTATTTGCGTACTATTCATATGTGCTGAGAGAGGCAGCTGGTGCGAAGTCTGATCACTCTCTTGTGGAGGCGAAGGTGAAGATTTGTTGAGGTTTCCAAAAACGAAGAGAGAATGTTGGGGAGAAGAGAGTGGTGAGAGTAAGTTAGCTTGGAAAGGTGATTTGTGTGAGGAAGTACCAGAAGAGATTGAGTGTAAAATGGCAAAAGGTGAGAGCAAATGACGTGAGAGGAGTGAGTGAGGAATGGACTGTATTTCGGGAAGCAGTGATGTCATGTGCAATTGATGCATGTGGCATGAGAAAGTGGGAGGTGGGCAGATTAGAAAGGGTAGTGAGTGGTGGGATGAAGAAGTAAAGTTGTTAGTGAAAGAGAAAAGAGAAGCATTTGGACGATACTTACAAGGAAGGAGTGCAAATGACGAAGAGATCTATAAAAGGAAAGGCAGCAGAAAGTCAAGAGTAAGGTGCAAGGGTTGAAAAAGAGGGTAAATGAGAGTTAGGGTGAGCGAGTATCATTAAACTTTAGGGAGAATCAAAAGATGTTTTGGAAGGAGGTAAATAACGTGCGAAAGACAAGAGAACAAAGGGAAACATCGGTGAAGGGGGCAAGGGGAGAAGTGATAACAGGTACTGATGAAATGAAAAGGAGAGGGAGTGAGTATTTTGAACGTTTGTTGAATGTGTTTGATGATGGAGTGGCAAATGTAGTGTTTTGGTCGGGATGGTGCGCGAAGTGAGGGGGTCGGGGAGAATGGCTTGGTTAAGAGAGAAGAGGTGGTGAAAGCCTTGCGTAAGATGAATGCCGGCAAGGCGGCGGGTTTGGATGATACTGCAGTGTAATTTATTAAGAAAGGAGGTGACTGTGTTGTTAACTGGTGGGTAAGGATATTCAGTGTATGTATGGATCATGGTAAAGTGCCCGAGGACTGGCAGAATGCATATTTAGTGCCATTGTACAAAGGCAAAGGGGATAAAGATGAGTGTTTAAAGTACAGAGGCATAAGTTTGTTGAGTATTCCTGGAAAGTTGTATGGGAGGGTGTTGATTGAGAAGGTGAAGGCATGTACAGAGCATCAGACTGAGGAGGAGCAGTGTGGTTTCGGAAGTGGTAGAGGATGTGTGGATCAATTATTTGCGTTGAAGAATGTGTGTGAGAAATTTTTAGGATATCAGATGGATTTGTATGTAGCATATATGGATCTGGAGAAGGCATGTGATAGGGTTAATAGAGATGCTCTTAAGAGTATATGTTGTGGGAGGTAAGTTGCTAGAAGCAGCAAGAAGTTTTTAACAAGGGTGTAAGGCATGTGTACTAGTAGGAGTGGAGAGTGATTGGTTCCCAGTTGAAGGTTGGTCTGCAGTACGGGTGTGTAATGTCTCCATTGTTATTCAATTTGTTTGCGGGTGGAGTGGTTAGGGAGGTAAAGAAATGCAAGATTTTGGAGAGAGGGGCGAGTATGCAGACTAGTGGGGATGAGAGGGCCTGAGAAGTGAGTCAGTTGTTGGTCGCCGATGATAGAGCACTGGTGTCTGATTCGAGTGAGAAACTGCAAAAGTTGGTGACTGAGTTTGGTAAAGTGTGTGAAAGGAGAAGTTGAGACTAGATGTGAATCAGAACAAGGTTTTTAGGTTCAAAAGAGTTGAGGGACAAGTCAGTTGGAATGTATGTTTGAATGGAGAAAAATTGGAGGAAGTGAAGTTTTTAGATATCTGGGAGTGGATTTATCAGCGGATGGAATCATGGAAGCGGAAATGAATCACAGGGTGGGGGAAGGGACGAAGGATCTGGGAGCGATGAAGAATGTGTGGAAAGAGAGTACGATATCTCGGAGAGCAAAAATGAGTATGTTTTAAAGAATAGTAGTTTCAACAATATATATGGTAGCGAGGCATTACCTATAGATAGGGTTGTACGGAAAAGGGTGGATGTGTTGGACACGAAATGTTTGAGGACATTACTTGGTGTGAGGTGGTTTGATCGAGTAAGTAATGAAATCGTAAGAGATGTGTGGTAATAAAAAGAGTGTGATTGAGAGAGCAGAAGAGGGTGTGTTGAAATGGTTTCCACATATGGAGAGAATGAGTGAGGAACGATTGTCAAAGAGGATATATGTGTCAGAGGTGGAGGGAAGAAGGAGAAACGGGAGACCAGAGTGGAGGTGGAAAGATGGAGTAAAAAAGATTTTGAGCGATGGAGCTTGACATACAGGAGGATGAGAGGCGTGCAAGGAATAGAGTGAATTGGAACGATGTGGTTTACCGGGGTTGATGTACTGTCAATGGACTGAACCAGGGCGTGAGAAACGTCTGGGGAAAACCATGGACAGTTTTGTGGGGCCCGGATGTGGAAAGGGAGCTGTGGTTTCGGTGCATTACAGATGGCCACTAGAGACTGAACGAATGTGGCTTTTTTTGTCTGTTTTCCTGGCACTGCTTAACTGGAGCACGGAGGTAGCGATTCTGTTTCCAGTAGGGCGGGGTGGCGCCGAGAAGAAAATTAGGTATGAATATATACATGTGTATATATGTATATGCCTGTGTATATGTATGTATATGTGTATATTTTATATTTGTATGTATATGTACGTGTATGGGCTTGTATGTATATACGCATATGTGTAAATGAGTGGATGGGTCGTTTTACGTCTGTTTCCCGGCGCTACCTCGCTGACGCATGAAATGGCGATCAAGATTTCTAGAGGTTTTCAGAAAAGAAGAAAGAATGTTGGGTAGAAGAGAGTGTGAGAGTAAGTGAGCTTGGAAAGGAGACTTGTGTGAGGAAGTACCAGGAGAGGTTTAACATAGAATGGCAAAAGGTGAAAGCAAATGGCTTGAGAGGAATGGGTGAGGAATGGGATGTATATAGGGAAGCTGTGATGGCTTGTGCAAAATATCCATGTGGCATGAGAAAGGTAGGAGATAGGCAGATTAGAAAGGGTAGTAGGTAGTAGGATGAAGAAGTAAAGTGGTAACTGAAAGAGAAAAGAGAGGCGTTTGGACGATACTTGCAGGGAAGTAGTGCAAATGACTGGATGTATAAAAGAATGTCAATACCCTCCCATATAATTTCTCAGGAATGCTCAACAAGCTTATACCTCTGTAATTTGAGTACTCACCTTTATTCCCTTTGCCTTTGTACAATGGCACTAAGCATGCATTTCACCAATCCTCAGGTACTTCACCATGAGCCATAAATAAATTCAATATCCTCACTAACCAGCCAAGAACAAAGTCACCCCCCTTTTTTGATAGATTCCACTGCAATACCATCCTAACCCGCCGTCTTGCCGGCTTTCATCTTCTGCAAAGCTTTCGCTACCTCTTCTCTGTTTACCAAACCATTCTCCCTGACCCTCTTACTTCGCACACCACCTCGACCAAAACACCCTATATCTGTCACTCTATCATCTAACACATTCAACAAACCTTCAAAATACTCACTCCATATCCCTCTCACATCACCACTACTTGTTATTACCTCCCCATTAGCCCCCTTCACCGATGTTCCCATTTGTTCTCTTATCTTATGCACTTTATCTATTTATGTCCTTCCAAAATATCTTTATATTCTCCCTAAAATTTAATGATGCTCTCTCACCTTAACTCTCATATGCCCTC
Organism: Panulirus ornatus; assembly: GCF_036320965.1. Classification (NCBI taxonomy): domain Eukaryota; kingdom Metazoa; phylum Arthropoda; class Malacostraca; order Decapoda; family Palinuridae; genus Panulirus; species Panulirus ornatus. The sequence goes on along the minus strand of NC_092243.1, from coordinate 36,450,231 downwards.
TTTTTCACCTCATGTACCTTTCTCTTGACCTCCTGCCTCTTTCTTTCATACATCTCCCAGTCACTTGCTCTATTACCCTGCAAAAATTGTCCAAATGCCTCTCTCTTTTCTTTCACTAATAATCTTACTTCTTCATCCCACCACCCTTTCTAATCTGCCCACTTCCCACGTTTCTCATGCCACAAGCATCTTTTGTGCAAGCCGTCACTGCTTCCTTAGATACATCCCATTCCTCCCCCACTCCCCTTACGTCCTTTGTTCTCACATTTTTCCATTCTGCACTCAGTCTCTCCTGGTACTTCCTCACTTAAGTTTCCTTCCCAGCTCACTTGCTCTCACCACTCTCTTCACCCCAACAATCTCGCTTTTTTTCTGAAAACCTCTAAAAATCTTCATATATATATATATATATATATATATATATATATATATATATATATATATATATATATATATATATATATATATATATATATTCACCATTTTCAGCGTTAAGAAGGTAGCGTTAAGAACAGAGGACCCAGCCTTAGAGGGAATATCCTCACTTGCCCCGCTTCTCTGTTCCTCCTTTTGGAAAGTTAAAAACGAGAGGGGAAGATTTCTCTCTCTCTCTCTCTCTCTCTCTCTCTCTCTCTCTCTCTCTCTCTCTCTCTCTCTCTCTCTCTCTCTCTCTCTCTCTCTCTCTCTCTCCCTCTCTCCCCCCGCTCCCTCCCCTTTCAGTCGCCTTCTACGACACGCAGGGAATACGTGAGAAGTATTCTCCCTCTCCTATCCCCAGAGATAGTATATATATATATATATATATATATATATATATATATATATATATATATATATATATATATATATATATATATATATATATATGTTCTCGACTTCCACACATTCTTCAAGGCTCCCAGAATTTTCGCCCCCTCCCCCACCCTATGATCCACTTCCGCTTCCATGGTTCCATCCGCTGCCAGATCCACTCCCAGATATCTAAAACACTTCACTTCCTCCAGTTTTTCTCCATTCAAACTCACCTCCCAATTGACTTTACCCTCAACCCTACTGTACCTAATAACCTTGCTCGAGAACATTATCTCGGAAAGCAAAAATGAGTATGTTTGAAGGAATAGTGGTTCCAACAATGTTGTATGGTTGCGAGGCGTGGGCTATGGATAGAGTTGTGCGCAGGAGGATGGATGTGCTGGAAATGAGATGTTTGAGGACAATGTGTGGTGTGAGGTGGTTTGATCGAGTAAGTAACGTAAGGGTAAGAGAGATGTGTGGAAATAAAAAGAGCGTGGTTGAGAGAGCAGAAGAGGGTGTTTTGAAATGGTTTGGGCACATGGAGAGAATGAGTGAGGAAAGATTGACCAAGAGGATATATGTGTCGGAGGTGGAGGGAACGAGGAGAAGAGGGAGACCAAATTGGAGGTGGAAAGATGGAGTGAAAAAGATTTTGTGTGATCGGGGCCTGAACATGCAGGAGGGTGAAAGGAGGGCAAGGAATAGAGTGAATTGGAGCGATGTGGTATACCGGGGTTGACGTGCTGTCAGTGGATTAAATCGGGGCATGTGAAGCGTCTGGGGTAAACCATGGAAAGCTGTGTAGGTATGTATATTTTGCGTGTGTGGACGTATGTATATACATGTGTATGGGGGTGGGTTGGGCCATTTCTTTCGTCTGTTTCCTTGCGCTACCTCGCAAACTCGGGAGACAGCGACAAAGCAAAAAAAAAAAAAAATATATATATATATATATATATATATATATATATATATATATATATATATATATATATATATATATATATATATATATATATATATCATCGCTTCACATGCCCTAGTTCACTCCACAGACAGCACTTCAACCCCGGTATACCAAATCCTTCCAGTTCACTCTATTCCTTGCACGCCTCTTACCCTCCTGTATGTTTAGGCCCCGATCGTTCAAAATCTTTTTCACTCCGTCTTTCCGCCTCCAATTTGGTCTCCCACTTCTCCTTCGTCCCTCCTCCTCTGACACATATATCGTCTTTGTCAATCTTTCCTCACTCATTCTCTCCATGTGTCCAAACCATTTCAACACACCTACTTTTGCTGTCTCAACCACACTCTTTTTATTTCCACACATCTCTCTTACCCTCTCATTACTTACTCCATCAAACCACCTCACACCACATATTGTCCTCAAACATTTCATTTCCAACACATCTACCTTCCTCCGCACAACCCTATCTACAGCTCATATAACATTGTTGGAACCACAATTCCTTCAAACATACCCATTTTTGCTCTCCTAGATAACATTCTCGCCTTCCACACATTTTTCAACGCTCCCAGAACCTTTGCTCCCTCCCTCACTTTGTGACTCACTTCCACTTCCATGGATCCATCCTCTGCTAAGTCCACTCCCAGATATCTAAAGCACTTCACTTCCTCTAGTTTTTCTCTAGTCAAACTTACCTCCCAATTAACTTGTTCCTCAACCCTACTGAACCTAATAACCTTGCTCTTATTCACATTTACTCTCAACTTTATACTTTCGCACACTTCCAAACTCAGTCTTCAACTACTGCAGTTTCTCACCCGTATCAGCCACCAGTGTTGTATCATCAGCGAACAACTTACTCACTTCCCAAGCTCTTTCATCCACAACAGACCGCATACTTGCCCCTCTCTCCAAAACTCTTCCATTCACCTTCCTAACCACCCCATCCATAAACAAATTAAACGACCATGGTGACATCATGAAAACTTTTCACTGCTTTTGGCAGCTTACCTCCCACACCATATATTCTTAAAACCTTTCACAAAACATCTCTATCCACCCTATCATATGCCTTCTCTGGATCCATAAATGCTACATACAAATCCATCTGTTTTTCTTGTTTCTCACGTACATTCTTCAAAGCAAACACCTGATCCACACATCCTCTACCACTTCTGAAACCACGCTGTTCTTCCCCAGTCTGATGCTCTGTACATGCCTTCACTCTCTCGATCAATACCCTCCCATATGATTTCCCGGAAATACTCAACAAACTTATGCCTCTGTAATTTGAACACTCACATTTATTCCCTTTGCTTTTTGTACAGTGGCCCTATGCATGCATTCTGCCAATCCTCAGGCACTTTACTATGATCGATAGATATACTGAATATCCTTACGAACCAATCAACAGCACAGTCACCAACTTTTTTTTGATAAATTTCGCTGCCTTGCCAGCTTTCATCTTCCGCAAAGCTTTCACTACCTCTTCCCTGTTCACAAAACCATTCTCCCTGACCCTCTCACTTCGTACACCAGCCCGACCAAGACACCCTATATCTGCCATTCTGTCATCACACACATTCAACAAACCTTCAGAATATTCACTCCATCTCCTTCTCACTTCATCACTACTTGTTATTACCTCCCCCTTCGTAACTTTCACCTATGTTCCCATTTGTTCTCTTATCTTACGGGCTTTTTTTTACCTCCTTCCAAAACATCTTTTTATTCTTCCTAAATTTTGATGATAATCTCTCACCTCAACTCTCATTTGTTTTCTTTTTCACTTCTTGCACCTTCCTCTTGACCTCCTGCCGCTTTCTTTTATACATCTCCCCGTCATGCGCACTGCTTCCGTGCAAAAATCGTCCAAACGCCTCTATCTTCTCTTTCACTGGCAATCTTACTTCTTAATCCCACTATTCACTACCTTTTCTAATCTGCCCACCTCCCACCTTTCTCATGCCACAAGCATCTTTTGCGCAAGCTATCACTGCTTCCCTGAATACACAAATACACCCCATTCCTCCCCCACTCCCCTTATGTCACTGGTTCTCACCTTTGCAATTCTATACTCAATCTCTCCTGGTACTTCCTCACACACGTCTCCTTTCACACACACACACACACACACACACACACACAACACACACACACACACACACACACACACACACACACACACACACACATATATATCTATGTATATATATATATATATATATATATATATATATATATATATATATATATATATATATATATATATATATATATATATATATATGTATACGGGCAAAGAGTGGGCCTGCAGTATGCTGGAGGGTGGGTTGGTTAGGGTTGACTGAGAAAATGTAAATTCCTTGCTATTTTAAGATGACACTCTCCTGGTGGAAGACTGAAGAGAAACTATAGAGTTTGGTGACAGTATTAGAACGTTTTTGTTTGATCAAATGTGAAAGATGGTATGAAGATGCAAGATGACAAGATGTTGCACTAGAATGAGACAGGACTGTTTGAGGTTGAAAGTAAATGGGAAAAACTTAGAGTAACTGAAGTTTTTAAAGTATCTAGGAGTGGACGTGGCATCAGATAGAACAACCGAGGCTGAAGAGAGTGTGGAAGAGAGGACAAAGGTGTTGTGTACATTGTGAAGTGTGTACAATGGAAGGAATGAACAGTGACCGTAATTGTGAAGTAAGTTTGGTTGAAATTATAGTAGTTCCGACAGTGTTCTATAGATGTAAGACTGGGGCCTCGATTTCTAAGCTTGGGAAGTGGGTGGACGTGTTAGAAATACAATGCCTGCGGACGATATGTGGTGTGGGACGGGTTAATCGTGTGAAAAATGACTTTATCAGATAGAGATGTGGGAGTGAGTCGTCGGAATGAAAGGGCCGACCATAGTGGGCTGGAATGGTTTGGCCATATGGTTAGGATGGATGGAAAAAAAGATTGGAAGAGGATCTAACGTTGGAAGCTGAGAAAGTAGGGGTGGGGAAACCCCGGCAGTAGTAGGAAAGACGGAATGAAGGGGGCTTTTGGGGTATCCAGGCGTGAATCTTCAGGAGGGTGAAAGGCGTGTTTCGGACTGAGAGAAATGTTGTAGGGGAAGAAGTTTATGTAAATAGGACGCACCAGGACGTGTAAAGTGGCGAGGGTGAACAGTGAAAAAATCTGCGAGACTTGGCCTTAGATGAAGAACTCTGGTTTCCTTGCATTATACATCACATGCAGAGACTGGGTGTGTGTAAATGAGGCATTTGTTCGTCTGCTCGAAGAGTTTGGAAAATAATAATTGATACAGACATAAGAATCTTGATATCATTTTCTTACACACAGTTAATTATTCTGTGCGTGATATTTTACTTGTAATATTTCACAATGATAATCTTTGATAGGAATAATTCTGAATACATTTCATCTCTGTATAAAATTGTTCATGGTAATGCAGCAAGAGGAGTACTCTGATAGCCTGTACATTACGGACATGACGAGAGAAAGTAGGAATTATGGTCTTTTTGACCTGGTGTGTTCAGACCGCAAGTCCTAAGTGACATGACGTTCTATTTCATGGGTCTACGAACAAGGATCTGTTGCAGGAACGGCACTGAGGTACACACTAGACGCCCGGACACAAAGCATTGAGGAACACAACTGTGACATGATTATCAAACTTAGTTATACCAGGAGCTGTCGTGGCACTTACTGAAAATGAAATTATGCGTCATTAGTCAGTCTTTATGAATTACAAAGACGATTATGAATTATGCTGGGAAAAGTCGAGGAAAGTTTGGTGAAAAGTGTGTGGGAAGAGAGATTCTTGAGCGTGGGAAGAATCTTTGATTCACATTTGTCATGTAATAAAGATTGTTGATCCGCTCAACATCCTCAGTTAGTGTATCTGTTTTCTGTTAGCCTCTCTCTCTCTCTCTCTCTCTCTCTCTCTCTCTCTCTCTCTCTCTCTCTCTCTCTCTCTCTCTCTCTCTCTCTCTCTCTCTCTCTCTCTCTCTCTCTCTCTGTATGTATATATATATATATATACAATGTGTGGTGTGAGGTGGTTTGATCGAGTAAGTAACGTAAGGGTAAGAGAGATGTGTGGAAATAAAAAGAGCGTGGTTGAGAGAGCAGAAGAGGGTGTTTTGAAATGGTTTGGGCACATGGAGAGAATGAGTGAGGAAAGATTGACGAAGAGGATATATGTGTCGGAGGTGGAGGGAACGAGGAGAAGAGGGAGACCAAATTGGAGGTGGAAAGATGGAGTGAAAAAGATTTTGTGTGATCGGGGCCTGAACATGCAGGAGGGTGAAAGGAGGGCAAGGAATAGAGTGAATTGGAGCGATGTGGTATACAGGGTTTGACGTGCTGTCAGTGGATTGAATCAAGGCATGTGAAGCGTCTGGGGTAAACCATGGAAAGCTGTGTAGGTATGTATATTTGCGTGTGTGGACGTGTGTATGTACATGTGTATGGGGGGGGGGGGGGGGGGGGGCCATTTCTTTCGTCTGTTTCCTTGCGCTACCTCGCAAACGCGGGAGACAGCGACAAAGTATAAAAAAAAAAAAAAAAAAAAAATATATATATATATATATATATATATATATATATATATATATATATATATATATATATATATATATATATATATATATATATAATAGATTTCCTGAGGATAGGCGGAATGCATGTATAACACCACAGTATAAAGCTAGGGGAACATAGTCAGCGTACCTGGTAAGTTGTATGGAACGGTGGTGATCGAAGAACAGTGTGGATTCAAGCAGGAGTGGTAGAGGATGTGTGGATCAGGTGTTTGCTTTAAAGAATTTGTATTAGAAATTCTTAGAGGAACAGTTGGATTTGTATGTGGCACTTATCGCTTTGGAGAAAGCTTATGGTAGGGTTGATAGAGATGCCCTGTGGAAAGTCTCACGAATATATGGCGTGGGAGGAAAGCTACTAGAAGCATTAAGATGTTTCTGCCAATAGTGTAAGGCGTGAGTACGAGTAGTAAAAAGGTGAATGGGTGGGTGAAAGTTGGTCTGTGGCAGGGGTGTGTGATGTCACAATGGCTCTTTGATTTGTATATGGATGCTGTGGTGAGGGAGATAAATGCAAGGGCCTCGTAGATGGGGGCTTAGCTAAAAAGTGAGACAGTTGTCGTTTGCTGATGATGCAACACTGGTGGCGCATTCGAGTGAGAAGCAGCAGAAGTTGGTAACTGAGTATAGGAGAGTATAAAAGGAGGAAGTTGAGATGAAATGTCAGTAAATGCAAGATTATCAGGTTTAGCAGGGAAGAGGGACGGGTTAGTTGGGCTGTGAGTCTGAATAGAGCAAACTTGGAGGGACTGAAGTGTTCTAGATACCTGGGAGTGAACAACGCAGCACATGGAACCATGGAAGTGAATTTCGAACTTATCTATATTCCCTTTACCTTTATACAGTGGCATTAGACTTGCGCAGATTGTATCATCAGCTAACGGCAGCTGACTCACTCTTTAGGCCCTCCTCATCCCCAATTGAGTACACACTCGCCCCCCTCTACAAGGCCTTTTTAGAAATTTAGATACAAGAAGGGAGCCCCCCCCCCCCCCCACACACACACGCGCGCGCGCGCGCTCCCATGTCCTTTAGTCGCCTTCTACGACACGCGGGGAATACCTGGGAAGGATTCTTTCTCCCCAATCCCCATAGCGTGTATATATATCCCTGGGGATAGGGGATTAAGAATACTTCCCACGTATTCCCTGCGTGTCGTAGAAGGCGACTAAAAGGGGAGGGAGCGGGGGGCTGGAAATCCTCCCCTCTCGTTTTTTTTTTTTTTTTTTTAATTTTCCAAAAGAAGGAACAGAGGGGGCCAGGTGAGGATATTCCAAAAAAGGCCCAGTCCTCTGTTCTTAACGCTACCTCGCCAACGCGGGAAATGGCAAATAGTTTAAAAGAAAAAAAAAAAAAAAAAAATATATATATATATATATATATATATATATATATATATATATATATATATATATATATATACATATATATATATATATATATATATATATATATATATATATATATATATATATATATATATATATATTCCGTGCTTACCACTGGGAAATGAGACACGGTAAGTTCCCAAGTGCACTCTCGTGTAAGGATCACATCATCAGGGGAGATACTGGAAAGGTTTAAGCAATGTTAATGTTGTCTTTTAGCAACAACAATACTAGAAAGAATATCTTAATCAGGAACTCACAAGAAAGTTTAGCAAGTTGCGTTTAGAGAGTACCATGTAAAAACTGCTATAAGTTTTATGTTTGGCAGACTGGTAAGGATCTTTCTCTTATACTTAAGCGACATGAATATAGTATAAGAACAGGACAAGAATCAAATGCCTTTTCAATCATATCAAAAATTATGATCATTGTACTGACTGGAGTAATGCCATCTCACTTATCAACTCTAACTCCAGTACCACGAGAAATATCATTGAATTTTCTATTATTATATACACAAAGAATTGTAATATTAATATTAGTGAAGGTCGAAACGAAGTGGTTGGCATTAATGCTGATAGAGATTTTAAACAGTTCCCTTTCTAGTCCACATGACAAAATGTATGATGCGCATGTTGCCAGACTTGAACGCACCTGACATTTATTTGGACAGTCACTTGTTTACCTAATGGCGTCCTAGCTACGTCTCTTCGTTGCATATCTACTGACTGTTTTATTTCTTTCCTGTATCTACCCTGATGATCTAATCATTGCACAAAAGTGCACTTGGGAACTTATCGTGTTTCATTTCCCTATGGTAAGGACGTAATCTATTTGATCACGCGCTCAATTGCGATATCTTCCAATATATATATATATATATATATATATATATATATATATATATATATATATATATATATATATACATATATATATATATATATATATATATATATATATATATATATATATATATATATATATATATATATATATATATATATATATATATATATATATATATATATATATATATATATATATATATATATATATATATATATATATATATATATATATATATATATATATATATATATATATATATATATATATATATATGGGGAGGTGATTACAAGTAGTGGTGATGTGAGAAGGAGATGGAGTGAGTATTTTGAAGGTTTGTTGAATGTGTTTGATGATAGAGTGGCAGATATAGGGTGTTTTGGTCGAGGTGGTGTGCAAAGTGAGAGGGTTAGGGAAAATGATTTGGTAAACAGAGAAGAGGTAGTAAAAGCTTTGCGGAAGATGAAAGCCGGCAAGGCAGCAGGTTTGGATGGTATTGCAGTGAAATTTATTAAAAAAGGGGGTGACTGTATTATTGACTGGTTGGTAAGGTTATTTAATGTATGTATGACTCATGGTGAGGTGCCTGAGGATTGGCGGAATGCGTGCATAGTGCCATTGTACAAAGGCAAAGGGGATAAGAGTGAGTGCTCAAATTACAGAGGTATAAGTTTGTTGAGTATTCCTGGTAAATTATATGGGAGGGTATTGATTGGGAGGGTGAAGGCATGTACAGAGCATCAGATTGGGGAAAAGCAGTGTGGTTTCAGAAGTGGTAGAGGATGTGTGGATCAGGTGTTTGCTTTGAAGAATGTATGTGAGAAATACTTAGAAAAGCAAATGGATTTGTATGTAGCATTTATGGATCTGGAGAAGGCATATGATAGAGTTGATAGAGATGCTTTGTGGAAGGTATTAAGAATATATGGTGTGGGAGGCAAGTTGTTAGAAGCAGTGAAAAGTTTTTATCGTGGATGTAAGGCATGTGTACGTGTAGGAAGAGAGGAAAGTGATTGGTTCTCAGTGAATGTAGGTTTGCGGCAGGGATGTGTGATATCTCCATGGTTGTTTAATTTGTTTATGGATGGGGTTGTTAGGGAGGTGAATGCAAGAGTTTTGGAAAGAGGGGCAAGTATGAAGTCTGTTGGGGATGAGAGAGCTTGGGAAGTGAGTCAGTTGTTGTTCGCTGATGATACATCGCTGGTGGCTGATTCATGTGAGAAACTGCAGAAGCTGGTGACTGAGTTTGGTAAAGTGTGTGAAAGAAGAAAGTTAAGAGTAAATGTGAATAAGAGCAAGGTAATTAGGTACAGTAGGGTTGAGGGTCAAGTCAATTGGGAGATAAGTTTGAATGGAGAAAAACTGGAGGAAGTAAAGTGTTTTAGATATCTGGGAGTGGATCTGGCAGCGGATGGAACCATGGAAGCGGAAGTGGATCATAGGGTGGGGGAGGGGGCGAAAATCCTGGGAGCCTTGAAGAATGTGTGGAAGTCGAGAACATTATCTCGGAAAGCAAAAATGGGTATGTTTGAAGGAATAGTGGTTCCAACAATGCTGTATGGTTGCGAGGCGTGGGCTATGGATAGAGTTGTGCGCAGGAGGATGGATGTGCTGGAAATGAGATGTTTGAGGACAATGTGTGGTGTGAGGTGGTTTGATCGAGTAAGTAACGTAAGGGTAAGAGAGATGTGTGGAAATAAAAAGAGCGTGGTTGAGAGAGCAGAAGAGGGTGTTTTGAAATGGTTTGGGCACATGGAGAGAATGAGTGAGGAAAGATTGACCAAGAGGATATATGTGTCGGAGGTGGAGGGAACGAGGAGAAGTGGGAGACCAAATTGGAGGTGGAAAGATGGAGTGAAAAAGATTTTGTGTGATCGGGGCCTGAACATGCAGGAGGGTGAAAGGAGGGCAAGGAATAGAGTGAATTGGATCGATGTGGTATACCGGGGTTGACGTGTTGTCAGTGGATTGAATCAGGGCATGTGAAGCGTCTGGGGTAAACCATGGAAAGCTGTGTAGGTATGTATATTTGCGTGTGTGGACGTATGTATATGCATGTGTATGGGGGTGGGTTGGGCCATTTCTTTCGTCTGTTTCCTTGCGCTAACTCGCAAACGCGGGAGACAGCGACAAAGCCAAAAAAAAAAAAAAAAAAATTATATATATATATATATATATATATATATATATATATATATATATATATATATATATATATATATATATGTATATATATATATATATATATATATATATATATATATATATATATATATATATATATATATATATTTAAGAATATATGGTGTGGGAAGCAAGTTGTTAGAAGCAGTGAAAGGTTTTTATTGAGGATGTAGGGCATGTGTACGAGTCGGAAGAGAGGAAAGTGATTGGTTCTCAGTGAATGTTGGTTTGCGTCAGGGATGCGTGATGTCTCCATGGTTGTTTGATTTGTTCATGGATGGGGTTGTTAGATAGGTGAATGTAAGAGTTTTCGAAAGAGGGGCAAGTATGCAGTCTGTTGTGTATGAAAGAGCTTGGGAAATGAGTCAATTGTTGTTCGCTGATGATACAGCGTTGGTGGCTGATTCGGGTGAGAAACTGCAGAAGCTGGTGGCTGAGTTTGGTAAAGTGTGTGAAAGAAGAAAGCTGAGAGTAAATGTGAATAAGAGCAAGGTTATTAGATACAGGAGGGTTGAGGGACAGGTCAATTGGGAGGTAAGTCTGCGTGGAGAAAAACTGGAGGAAGTGAAGTGTTTTAGATATCTGGGAGTGGATATGGCAGCGGATGGAACCATGGAAGCGGAAGTGAATCATTGGGTGGGGGAGGGGGCGAAAGTTCTGGAAGCGTTGAAAAATGTATGAAAGTCGAGAACGTTATCTTGGAAAGCAAAAATGGGTATGTTTGAAGGAATAGTGGTTCCAACAATGTTATATGGTTGCGAGGCGTGAGCTGTAGATAGAGCTGTGCGGAGGAGAGTGGATGTGCTGGAAATGAGATGTTTGAGGACAATGTGTGGTGTGAGGTGGTTTGATCGAGTAAGTAATGAAAGGGTAAGAGAGATGTGTGGTAATAAAGAGAGTGTGGTTGAGAGAGCAGAAGAGGGTGTTTTGGAATGGTTTGGGCACTTGTAGAGAATGAGTGAGGAAAGATTGACCAAGAGGATATATGTGTGAGAGGTGGAGGGAACGAGAAGTCGGAGACCAAATTGGAGGTGGAAAGATGGGATGAAAAAGATTTTCAGTGATTGAGACCAGAACATGCAGGAGGGTGAAAGGCGTGCAAGGAATAGAGTGAATTAGAACAATGTGGTATACCGAGTTGACGTGTTGTCAATGGATTGAACCAGGGCATGTGAAGCGCCTGGGTTAACCATGGAATGTTTGTAGGGTCTGGATGTGGAAAGGGAGCTATGGTTTCGGTGCACTATACATGACAGCTAGAGACTGAGTGTGAACGAATGTGGCCTTTGTTGTCTTTTCCTAGCGCTGCCTCGCGCACATGCCGGGGGAGTTGGTTGTCATTTCATGTGTGGCGGGGTGGCGACGTGAAAGAATAAGGGCAGACAGTATGAATTATGTACATGAGTATATATGTATTTGTTTGTGTGTGTATATATATGTATACGTTGAGATGTATAGGTATGTATATGTGCGTGTGTGGACGTGTAAGTATATACATGTGTATGTGGGTGGGTTGGGCCTTTCTTTCGTCTGTTTCGTTACGCGCTACCTCGCAAATGCGGGAGACAGCGACAAGGCAAAAAAAAAATATAAATATATATATACATATATATATATATATATATATATATATATATATATATATATATATATATATATATATATATGTGTGTGTGTGTGTGTGTGTGTGTGTGTGTTATTCCTGGGGATAGGGGAGAAAGAATACTTCCCACGTATTCTCTGAGTGTCGTAGAAGGCGACTAAAAGGGGTGGAATGGGGTGGCCTTCGAATCCCCCCCAGCTTTTACTCTTCCAAAAGATGGAACAGAGAAGGGGGCTAACTGAGGATTCTGTATTTTTGATGCTACCTCGCTTAAGCGGGAAATGGCAAATACGTGTGAAAAAATCTTTATATATATATATATATATATATATATATATATATATATATATATATATATATATATATATATATATATATATATATTTTTTTTTTTTTTTGCTTTGTCGCTGTCTCCCGCATTTGCGAGGTAGCGCAAGGAAACAGAAGAAAGAAATGGCCCAACCCACCCCCATACACATGTATATACATACACGTCCACACACGCAAACCTACACACCTATACATCTCAATGTACACATATATATACACACACAGACACATACATATATACCCATGCACACAATTCACACTGCCTGCCTTTATTCATTTCCATCGCCACCTCGCCACACATGGAATACCATCCCCCTCCCCCTCATGTGTGCGAGGTAGCGCTAGGAAAAGATAACAAAGGCCCCATTCGTTCACACTCAGTCTCCGGCTGTCATGCAATAATGCCCGAAACCACACCTCCCTTTCCACATCCAGGCCCCACACAACTTTCCATGGTTTACCGCAAACGCTTCACATGCCCTGGTTCAATCCACTGACAACACGTCAACCCCGGTATACCACATCGATTAGATTCACTCTATTCCTTGCCCGCCTTTCACCCTCCTGCATGTTCAGGCCCCGATCACTCAAAATCTTTTTCACTCCATCTTTCCACCTCCAATTTGGTCTCCCACTTCTCCTCGTTCCCTCCACCTCCGACACATATATCCTCTTGGTCAATCTTTCCTCACTCATTCTCTCCATGTGCCCAAACCATTTCAAAACACCCTTTTCTGCTCTCTCAACCACTCTCTTTTTATTTCCACACATCTCTCTTACCCTTACATTACTTACTCGATCAAACCACCTCACACCACACATTGTCCCCAAACATCTCATTTCCAGCACATCCACCCTCCTGCGCACAACTCTATCCATAGCCCACGCCTCGCAACCATACAACATTGTTGGAACCACTATTCCTTCAAACATACCCATTTTTGCTTTCCGAGATAATGTTCTCGACTTCCACACATTCTTCAATGCTCCCAGGATTTTCGCCCCCTCCCCCACCCTATGATTCACTTCCGCTTCCATGGTTCCATCCGCTGCCAGATCCACTCCCAGATATCTAAAACACTTTACTTCCTCCAGTTTTTCTCCATTCAAACTTACCTCCCAATTGACTTGACCCTCAACCCTACTGTACCTAATAATCTTGCTCTTATTCACATTTACTCTTGACTTTCTTCTTTCACACACTTTACCAAACTCAGTCACCAGCTTCTGCAGTTTCTCACTTGAATCAGCCACCAGCGCTGTATCATCAGCGAACTACAACTGACTCACTTCCCAAGCTCTCTCATCCACAACAGACTTCATATTTGCCCCTCTTTCCAAAACTCTTGCATTCACCTCCCTAACAACCCCATCCATAAACAAATTAAACAACCATGGAGACATCACACACTCCTGCCGCAAACTTACATTCACTGAGAACCAATCACTTTCCTCTCTTCCTACACGTACACATGCCTTACATCTTCGATAAAAACTTTTCACTGCTTCTAACAACTTGCCTCCCACACCATATATTCTTAATACCTTCCACAGAGCATCTCTATCAACTCTATCATATGCCTTCTCCAGATCCATAAATGCTACCTACAAATCCATTTGCTTTTCTAAGTATTTCTCACATACATTCTTCAAAGCGTTTGGCGTCCTAGCTTTGTCTGTCTCCCGCGTTTGCGAGGTAGCGCAAGGAAACAGACGAAAGAAATGGCCCAACCCACCCCCATACACATGTATATACATATGTCCACACACGCAAATATACATACCTACACAGCTTTCCATGGTTTACCCCAGACGCTTCACATGCCTTGATTCAATCAACTGACAGCACGTCAACCCCGGTATACCACATCGCTCCAATTCACTCTATTCCTTGCCCTCCTTTCACCCTCCTTCATGTTCAGGCCCCGATCACACAAAATCTTTTTCACTCCATCTTTCCACCTCCAATTTGGTCTCCCTCTTCTCCTTGCTCCCTCCACCTCCGACACATATATCCTCTTGGTCAATCTTTCCTCACTCATCCTCTCCATGTGCCCAAACCACTTCAAAACACCCTCTTCTGCTCTCTCAACCACGCTCTTTTTATTTCCACACATCTCTCTTACCCTTAAGTTACTCACTCGATCAAACCACCTCACACCACACATTGTCCTCAAACATCTCATTTCCAGCACATCCATCCTCCTGCGCACAACTCTATCCATAGCCCACGCCTCGCAACCATACAACATTGTTGGAACCACTATTCCTTCAAACATACCCATTTTTGCTTTCCGAGATAATGTTCTCGACTTCCACACATTCTTCAAGGCTCCCAGAATTTTCGCCCCCTCCCCCACCCTATGATCCACTTCCGCTTCCATGGTTCCATCCGCTGCCAGATCTACTCCCAGATATCTAAAACACTTCACTTCAATTTTTCTCCATTCAAACTCACCTCCCAATTGACTTGACCCTCAACCCTACTGTACCTAATAACCTTGCTCTTATTCACATTTACTCTTAACTTTCTTCTTCCACACACTTTACCAAACTCAGTCACCAGCTTCTGCAGTTTCTCACATGAATCAGCCACAAGCGCTGTATCATCAGCGAACAACAACTGACTCACTTCCCAAGCTCTCTCATCCCCAACAGACTTCATACTTGCCCCTCTTTCCAAAACTCTTGCATTTACCTCCCTAACAACCCCATCCATAAACAAATTAAACAACCATGGAGACATCACACACCCCTGCCGCAAACCTACATTCACTGAGAACCAATCACTTTCCTCTCTTCCTACACGTACACATGCCTTACATCCTCGATAAAAACTTTTCACTGCTTCTAACAACTTTCCTCCCACACCATATATTCATAATACCTTCCACAGAGCATCTCTATCAACTCTATCATATGCCTTCTCCAGATCCATAAATGCTACATACAAATCCATTTGCTTTTCTAAGTATTTCTCACATACATTCTTCAAAGCAAACACCTGATCCACACATCCTCTACCACTTCTGAAACCACACTGCTCTTCCCCAATCTGATGCTCTGTACATGCCTTCACCCTCTCAATCAATACCCTCCCATATAATTTACCAGGAATACTCAACAAACTTATACCTCTGTAATTTGAGCACTCACTCTTATCCCCTTTGCCTTTGTACAATGGCACTATGCACGCATTCCGCCAATCCTCAGGCACCTCACCATGAGTCATACATACATTAAATAACCTTACCAACCAGTCAACAATACAGTCACCCCCTTTTTTAATAAATTCCACTGCAATACCATCCAAACCTGCTGCCTTGCCGGCTTTCATCTTCCGCAAAGCTTTCACTACCTCTTCTCTGTTTACCAAATCGTTTTCCCTAACCCTCTCACTTTGCACACCACCTCGACCAAAACACCCTATATCTGCCACTCTATCATCAAACACATTCAACAAACCTTCAAAATACTCACTCCATCTCCTTCTCACATCACCACTACTTGTTATCACCTCCCCATTTGCGCCCTTCACTGAAGTTCCCATTTGCTCCCTTGTCTTACACACTTTATTTACCTCCTTCCAGAACATCTTTTTATTCTCCCTAAAATTTAATGATACTCTCTCACCCCAACTCTCATTTGCCCTTTTTTTTCACCTCTTGCACCTTTCTCTTGACCTCCTGTCTCTTTCTCTTATACATCTCCCACTCAATTGCATTTTTTCCCTGCAAAAATCGTCCAAATGCCTCTCTCTTCTCTTTCACTAATACTCTTACTTCTTCATCCCACCACTCACTACCCTTTCTAATCAACCCACCTCCCACTCTTCTCATGCCACAAGCATCTTTTGCGCAATCCATCACTGATTCCCTAAATACATCCCATTCCTCCCCCACTCCCCTTGCTTCCATTGTTCTCACCTTTTTCCATTCTGTACTCAGTCTCTCCTGGTACTTCCTCACACAGGTCTCCTTCTCAAGCTCACTTACTCTCACCACCCTCTTCACCCCACCATTCACTCTTCTTTTCTGAAAACCCATACAAATCTTCACCTTAGCCTCCACAAGATAATGATCAGACATCCCTCCAGTTGCACCTCTCAGCACATTAACATCCAAAAGTCTCTCTTTCGCACGCCTGTCAATTAACACGTAATCCAATAACGCTCTCTGGCCATCTCTCCTACTTACATAAGTATACTTATGTATATCTCGCTTTTTAAACCAGGTATTCCCAATCATCAGTCCTTTTTCAGCACATAAATCTACAAGCTCTTCACCATTTCCATTTACAACACTGAACACCCCATGTATACCAATTATTCCCTCAACTGCCACATTACTCACCTTTGCATTCAAATCACCCATCACTATAACCCGGTCTCGTGCATCAAAACCACTAACACACTCATTCAGCTGCTCCCAAAACACTTGCCTCTCTTGATCTTTCTTCTCATGCCCAGGTGCATATGCACCAATAATCACCCACCTCTCTCCATCAACTTTCAGTTTTACCCATATTAATCGAGAATTTACTTTCTTACACTCTATCACATACTCCCACAACTCCTGTTTCAGGAGTATTGCTACTCCTTCCCTTGCTCTTGTCCTCTCACTAACCCCTGACTTTACTCCCCAGACATTCCCAAACCACTCTTCCCCTTTACCCTTGAGCTTCGTTTCACTCAGAGCCAAAACATCCAGGTTCCTTTCCTCAAACATACTACCTATATATATATATATATATATATATATATATATATATATATATATATATATATTTTTTTTTTTTTTTTTTCTTTTTTTGTCGCTGTCTCCCGCGTTTGCGAGGTAGCGCAAGGAAACAGACGAAAGAAATGGCCCAACCCACCCCCATACACATGTATATACATACGTCCACACACGCAAAATATACATACCTACACAGCTTTCCATGGTTTACCCCAGACGCTTCACATGCCCCGATTCAATCCACTGACAGCACGTCAACCCCGGTATACCACATCGCTCCAATTCACTCTATTCCTTGCCCTCCTTTCACCCTCCTGCATGTTCAGGCCCCGATCACACAAAATCTTTTTCACTCCATCTTTCCACCTCCAATTTGGTCTCCCTCTTCTCCTCGTTCCCTCCACCTCCGACACATATATCCTCTTGGTCAATCTTTCCTATATAGATATATATATATGTATATATATATATATATATATATATATATATATATATATATATATATATATATATATATATATAGGAAGAGAGGAAAGTGATTGGTTCTCAGTGAATGTAGGTTTGCGGCAGGGGTGTGTGATGTCTCCATGGTTGTTTAATTTGTTTATGGATGGGGTTGTAAAGGAGGTAAATGCAAGAGTCCTGGAAAGAGGGGCAAGTATGAAGTCTGTTGGGGATGAGAGAGCTTGGGAAGTGAGTCAATTGTTGTTCGCTGATGATACAGCGCTGGTGGCTGATTCATGTGAGAAACTGCAGAAGCTGGTGACTGAGTTTGGTAAAGTGTGTGGAAGAAGAAAGTTGAGAGTAAATGTGAATAAGAGCAAGGTTATTAGGTACAGTAGGGGTGAGGGTCAAGTCAATTGGGAGGTGAGTTTGAATGGAGAAAAACTGGAGGAAGTGAAGTGTTTTAGATATCTGGGAGTGGATCTGTCAGTGGATGGAACCATGGAAGCGGAAGTGGATCATATGGTGGGGGAGGGGGCGAAAATTTTGGGAGCCTTGAAAAATGTGTGGAAGTCGAGAACATTATCTCGGAAAGCAAAAATGGGTATGTTTGAGGGAATAGTGGTTCCAACAATGCTGTATGGTTGCGAGGCGTGGGCTATGGATAGAGATGTGCGCAGGAGGATGGATGTGCTGGAAATGAGATGTTTGAGGACAATGTGTGGTGTGAGGTGGTTTGATCGAGTAAGTAACGTAAGGGTGAGAGAGATGTGTGGAAATAAAAGAGCGTGGTTGAGAGAGCAGAAGAGGGTGTTTTGAAATGGTTTGGGCACATGGAGAGAATGAGTGAGGAGAGATTGACCAAGAGGATATATGTGTCGGAGGTGGAGGGAACGAGGAGAAGAGGGAGACCAAATTGGAGGTGGAAAGATGGAGTGAAAAAGATTTTGTGTGATCGGGGCCTGAACATGCAGGAGGGTGAAAGGAGGGCAAGAAATAGAGTGAATTGGAGTCATGTGGTATACAGGGGTTGACGTGCTGTCAGTGGATTGAAGCAAGGCATGTGAAGCGTCTGGGGTAAACCATGGAAAGCTGTGTAGGTATGTATATTTGCGTGTGTGGACGTGTGTATGTACATGTGTATGGGGGGGGGGGGTTGGGCCATTTCTTTCGTCTGTGTCCTTGCGCTACCTCGCAAACGCGGGAGACAGCGACAAAGTATAAAAAAAAAAAGAAAAAAAAAAAAAAATATATATATATATATATATATATATATATATATATATATATATATATATATATATATATATATATATATATATATCCCATAATCTGTATTTGTGTTGCTGTTGATATGAGATAGGTAAACCTTACACAAACTCTCTTCATAGGATTTAGTAAATCAGGCCTGGGTACCCTCCCTAAGCCTGCAGGCTAGCAAGGACCAGTGGCGACCAATTACAACTGATGAAATCCGGTTCTTTTTTTTATCCTGTAAATGATTAATTAATATGGGGAAAAAGATGATAACCTTCAGCCAGGATTGCAAGCGCATGCATCGACTACAAATTGGAGTTGTGGTTATACATATGACAGTGCAACATTTTGTTCCGTGGCAATCCCAAGCCGGTCAGGCTTGGATGATGTCATCTGTAGTAAGGTGAGATGAAATATAGAAAAACATATTTAAGTTACCCTTTTTCATCATAACTACTTGTGACGGACGATAACTCTTATGGGTTATTACCACTCTAGAACATTAACAATAACATGTGAGTGTTCTGATGATAACTGTTCTAGATTGTTACGACTATAGAACATAAACAATAACATGTTAGTGTGCTGAGGTCGTTGCGAACTTGGACTACCCCATCAGGATGGCAACCAGGTTGCTGGTGTGTGTCTCACCACACGTCCACCCAGATACATGATGTTGTCTCCAAACATCATGACAAAAAAGTCGCTCACAGGAATTATAGTTAAGTCCTATGACGATAATCCTTCGCAATTATTGTTCATCATAGAAAAAGACTTGTTTTTGTCAATATTTTGTGAAATGGTATAATTTTGTATAAATTAGTATAATGGTTATTTCATGAAGTGAGGGTTTGATTTAGATACATGAGATTTTATGCGCTTTTTGGGGTATTCTTCTTAAACCAGTTTTGAAAAGTATGTATGAAAATTAAGACGAGATGATCTGAAGCAATGTGTTACATGCAAGGTTAAGAGACCTCACGGTTGCTTAGCTCACACCTATCATTATTCCGGGTGCCACGGTGAACCGTGCCAGAGACGTACTCGAGGCTTGCTCGACCCGTCTGGGCTTGCCTGGAGAACGTGGGTCATTGCTGAACAAGGACTCCAGCACGCAAGTTAGGCTCCCAGAAGTGAACTTTTGACTTCAGATACTAAGCAGAACCGCCAGTCATTATCATGGTGTGCGGCAGGTATTACTGTGTGCAGCTTAAGATCAACTTAGTTTTGAAGTATTTCCCATCATTCTTCCTTTGCCCATCAGTTCCATATCATGAGAGCCAGCTCACTTGAGTTTAGTCATAGGATGTTAGAGCACATTTACTCCTATACGATGGCTCAGAATGCCTCTGCTTTTACACGTGTAATGGCTATGTTTTCCCCTAATTCTTCCATTACACTTGTGAATTAGTATGTTGTACTTACCCTCAGCTGGTATGGTAGGCTGCATCCCTCATAACCTCTATCTCTGTCATCAGATTTAGATGATAAACGTGGGAATGATATTGTCATTTCCTTATCACACAGGAAAGTGTGTGGTCACAGGTACACTTGTGCAGACCTGGGGCCTGATAGGGTCGTCTGTTGTCTTGGTTAAGGAGTTTTATTGAAGCCGTGGCTTATGGCCACCAGGGCAGTCTTCATTGATTACCTACAATGCTACTAACTGATTTTTTTTCTTTTTTTATTGTTAATGTGTATTGAAGTGGTAGTGTGTTTGTATATATATGGATCATAATATCATTGTAGATCGCATAAGCTTACGGAGAAAACCAACCAATTTTTTTTTCATGTATTCATTATTATTCTGCTCAACATGACAAGTTGAATGATCATCGTTCCAGTCGATATTCCTTAAGGCATTACGTATATGCAGTCCAGAATTTATTGATGAAGAGTTTAAGATTTATTCTATTGGATCCAAGTTAAAGTATCCTTGATCTTTCATTGACAAATATCTTAGATTGGCAAAGAAATCATTTTATACGGTTAACCCCAAACCTCGCCTTGATAACAAGAATCTTTTAGTTCTTTTTAGTGATAATTTTATGTTGCTCCACAGCTTGCTTAAAACCTTTGATGTGAATTTCGCCTTCAGCAATAAATGTATTATTAAGGATATCTTAATCAAAAGCTCTTCAGAAAATTTTGCGGGCTGTGTTTGCAGAATACCTTGAAAAAGCTGTAATATGTTATATATTGGGCAGATTAGTAAGGACCTCTCTGTTAGACATGAGCAACATAAATAATGTATGAAAGTAGGACAAGAATCAAATACTCTATTTGACCATGTAGGAGGTGGGGGAACTCTAGATCACATAAGAGGAGGTGGAACTCTAGATCACATATGAGGAGGTGGAACACTAGATCACATATGAGGAGGTGGAACACTAGATCACATAAGAGTAGGTGGAACACTAGATCACATAGAGGAGGTGGAACTCTAGATCACATAAGAGGAGGTGGAACACTAGATCACATAAGAGGAGGTGGAACTCTAGATCACATAATAGGAGGTGGAACACTAGATCACATAATAGGAGGTGGAACACTAGATCACATAAGAGGAGGTGGAACTCTAGATCACATAAGAGTAAGTGGAACACTAGATCACATAAGAGGAGGTGGAACTCTAGATCACATAAGAGGAGGTGGAACTCTAGATCACATAATAGGAGGTGGAACACTAGATCACATAATAAGAGGTGGAACACTAGATCACATAAGAGGAGGTGGAACTCTAGATCACATAAGAGGAGGTGGAACACTAGATCACATAATAGGAGGTGGAACACTAGATCACATAAGAGGAGGTGGAACACTAGATCACATAATAGGAGGTGGAACACTAGATCACATAAGAGGAGGTGGAACACTAGATCACATAAGAGGAGGTGGAACACTAGATCACATAAGAGGAGGTGGAACTCTAGATCACATAAGAGATGACGGAACACTAGGTCACATAAGAGGTGACGGAACACTAGATCACATAAGAGGAGGTGGAACACTAGATCACATAAGAGGTCACTGAACACTAGATCACATAAGAGGTGATGGACACTGTGTCACATAAGCCTTAGGTAGCTAGCTGCCGTTGTTGACTAAAACACTGTCCGGGATTCAGCTTCAAACTTCATCTGGTCGCCTGAATCTTCCTGAAGATTCAGAATCACTTTCTGAGCAGCATCCTGATGTAGATGTCACTGAAGCTGTGAAAGGATCCTCTGGTAGCCGAGATGTTTGGCTCAGGATCGATGGGAGTTAATTCCTTTTCCCAGACCTCCAGATGCTCGGGAATCATACTCTGTGTAGCACTGTAGCAATGCTATGGAACCTCTGACACGGTTTCCAGCACAGCAAAGTTACCCACACCAATTCTTATGAATGAAGGTTTTAGTTTTATCCACAATGTCAATTTCTAAACTTCCTTTTCCTTGTAATCCCAGGTTAAGTGTGTGAAGGTGTTCAAATATGTCCACAAGGTAAGCTAGCCGTATTTCCCAGCCATCCCCAGACCGTGCTGAGAGCAAATCCAATTTCTTTTCGATCCTGAGAAAGAGTTTGATCTCTTTTCTGAGCGCAAATACACGCTGGACAACATCGCTTTAAGACAGCCAGCGAACTGCAGTGTGGAAGTGGAGGGTTTCGTGAAGTGAGTTGATATCATGGCGCAGTTTCTTTTCGCAAAGTTCAATGTCTAACTACGAGCGGCTTCAACTAAAGCCACAGTGGAATGGAGCTAATCTCTCTGGCCAGCCGCCATTTGCTGGGTCTCTGTGGCTGGTTAACTCCCTCCTTGTTCCCTCCCCCCAGGGGCCATGGCCCCCAGTTTGGAAACCATTGCTCTAATATATATGACCGTGGACAAGAAAACCTCCAGTGATGGACTAGGTGTACGTACCGAACATTGATAAAGATATAGAACCGGAGCTAAATGTACGCTCACGTGGGATTTGAGGAAACAAAATATTCTGTCTCTGAGAAAAGGAAAAAATCTATCCTCACCTGAATAAAATGAAATCGGATAGAACAGGTCAATTCATCCCCAACCCTCACCCTAGTCCTGTTACTTTTCTCAAGCGTGCAACACACGTTAATACTTACCAAGAAACATTCTGCGACCACAGTTCTCTCTCTGTAACATTTGACTCTCCTTTTCTGTGATTGTTCTCTGTATATCTTTCTGGTGAACTCATGACTTTGTTCTCCTCTTCGCCTGCCATTAGCCTGAGCACTCAGATGGGATATTTGACATAATTACTGTGTCTTACATTAAACAGAGCACCTTTTTTGAGCAAATTCGTTTCGAAAAGAATCAATAAACAGAGTCTGATGATGGAGATTTTGCGTTTTTCCTTGATTTAATTGTTTCTAGATCTCCCACTTTGTACTGGTATTCGTCAGCTCCGTACAGTAAAGTCGTGTATTGATTGATGTCTTGACATCACATAACGTAACCTGAGCACACTAACTCCCACCTAAGAAGAGATAATCCTAATAGAAACTCCTTGCGTTGTACCGCACA
This sequence comes from Panulirus ornatus, assembly GCF_036320965.1. NCBI lineage: Eukaryota > Metazoa > Arthropoda > Malacostraca > Decapoda > Palinuridae > Panulirus > Panulirus ornatus. The sequence continues at coordinate 36,426,543 of NC_092243.1, read as the reverse complement.
GCCCAGCAACAAACGACCCCTCGCCGCTTTACCTCCGTGCGGCTGTGCTTGCATCTAAGTTCGAACTGTGTAATGAGTATATGTCGCTCATAGGCGGTTGTGTTCAGACATCAAGGTCTTGTCTTGCTCGATCATTGGCCATGAACTCTCTCTCAGGGCTCTCCTACACAAAGATGTGTATCATTAGATGAACTCTTGGGTTTGACAGATGCGAACTTGGGCATGAAGCATTACATTCAAGATTGATTTGTGTGTCACTGGCTGTCATACGTGTCATCCACTCTGCTGATGGATAAAACTTTGAGTTCATCTAGAATACCACAACACTGGCGCTCTATGGATGTAGCCAGTGTGTCCTGTGTTTGTACAGCTGTTTATAGTAGTGTTACCACAGTGTAACGTTGTGAAGACTGTTTACATAGCAGTGCATATGAAAAATAATGGTATTAAAGTATCTACATCAGATGTGTAGGTAGTCGCAGAACGCAGGTATTTACCTATTGATCTCATGAGGTCCACAAGCTCATGAGATTCATCAAACGAGACCTCGAGACCCAGGACGCTAGTGTATGGCGGTGCTGCAGCATTAGTTGTGCTCATATCTTTAGTTATTCTTTATAGCCAGTGAAAGCCACAGACCTAACTACTTCCATTTTCTTCGATATGTAGAAATCGTACACTTCAACGAGGACACGTTGATAAGAAGAAAAAAATTTACTTCGCTATTTCATTGAGAAATCTTTTTCATAGATGTTTGTTGAAATGAAATTCTCATTGACCTTTTCAGGAAGATTTTTGTATAGAGAAAAAGAGGTGTTGCTGTCTCAGGTTGAAGTGACTTTATCGAAAAAGATGAAAACATGTTTGACTCCAGCCAGCGTGAAGGCCACCAAGACCCGGACAGTTGTGTGGGTGGTAGCGTCACGTAGCTCGACCCATGAGAGTGTTCATATCAACAGTGTCACGATGATGACGGTATAATTCAGGAAACTTTCGGCATGAATGCTGAAAACTTCAACATGATTATGTTAATTAGAGTTTACTCATCGAAATACAGTGCAACTACCACCAAGTAGACATCGTCGCATGATACAGGCAGAGACACGCCACGAAATTTCTCATTATCAACTTCGTAATCTTCCTTGGGAGGTGATTGCATGAGTCGGTCTCCTGGACGATGACCCGGTTGTGCACCTCAGACCCCGCGACCATGCCATGCATAAGCCAAGTTATGTGAGGTCAGGTGACCCTTGACTCAGCAACCCAGGTCAGCGACGGTATCAGTAACACATGAGGCCTGTGGCCCCCAGGTTGACGCTAGAGTGGACCACGCAACTCTGAAGTGATACAATGAACTCTCATATTTTCATGTCACTGTAATGATCCACTTTTCATGAGATAGAATTCCTCAGATGTATGGCAAGTCTTGAGCTTTCCTCCGTGTGTGTGTGTGTGTGTGTGTGTGTGTGTGTGTGTGTGTGTGTGTGTGTGTGTAATTACCTATTTGAAGTGTAAGAATTCGCCATAGTCACCCTGACGGAGCGAATGCTAAGGCTGCTGGTTTACTGGAACGATCTCACAGCTGAAGATCGAGGGGACCAGTGCCTTCATCAGCCGCGGTGAAGAACGTCGTCATGAGACTGTCCTACAAGGCATAACGTGGGAAAAGAGAGAGAGAGAGAGAGAGAGAGAGAGAGAGAGAGAGAGAGAGAGAGAGAGAGAGAGAGAGAGAGAGAGAGAGAGAGAGAGAGAGAGCCCCACTGGTATATTGCCAATAGATTGTCATGAGTGATTTTGATCTTACAAGTTATAGGCAAAACAAGAAAGAGGAACAAGTTAACATTCAAGATAGTTATCAGTACACAGACTCCACTTTTCTTTCTGTTGATCTAGGAGTTGACGCCGATCTCGCTCCATCTCCCCTTAACCTATGATCTCCCCTTACACCGGAGTGAGATCTCCCCTTAACCTATGATCTCCCCCTACACCGGAGTGAGATCTCCCCTTAACCTATGATCTCCCCCTACACCGGAGTGAGATCTCCCCTTAACCTATGATCTCCCCCTACACCGGAGTGAGATCTCCCCTTAACCTATGATCTCCCTCTACACCGGAGTGAGATCTCCCGTTAACCTATGATCTCCCCCTACACCGGAGTGAGATCTCCCCTTAACCTATGATCTCCCCCTACACCGGAGTGAGATCTCCCCTTAACCTATGATCTCCCTCTACACCGGAGTGAGATCTCCCGTTAACCTATGATCTCCCCCTACACCCTGTGATTAATGCCTCTACTTATCCATGACGTTTACCCTCCCTCTGTTCACTTAATTCGGCGACAGATTACCCATGAAATCACCAGTTGGACCATAAAGTTAATATCTATCTATCAGTCTACTGATACACTAACAGGGAATGCCATTTGTCGTCGTGACGCAGTGGCAGATGGAGAGAAAATACTCCGGTTTTGTACTGTCCTCTCCGCTCAAAACTACTGCATCGAGAAAGCTGTACTGTCATCAGTTTAAGGGATTGGTATCGGGCTATATATGTCCAGGGAATCTGTGGCTCTTGGTGAGGAGACATATTTTGCTAGAGTGTGGTTAGATGAACGAACCGAGAGCGAAATTATGTAGATGTGCCGCGAAGAATCGAAGGAGAAAAACCTACCCCTAGTGCTGAGAAAACAGCTATGACGGTCTGGTTCTGTATGTAAGGAGGAGGATAATTTGCTTAAATCATCAAGAATAAAAATTGTGAATGCTTGGAGTACCAGCTGCCTATGTGGGAATATTTCAACATTCCCTGTACCGTATGCTGGAGAAGTCTTTGAAACAGAAGACCTTGGTTTAAGATCAAATTTTCGATCGTTTTAGAATATTATAGATTTTGCAGAATATGTTTGAAGTGAAATCTGGTGACGAAAAACTGGATTTCCCAGACATCATATCAGTAGTGCAGGACGTGAAGTGTTTGCTGATTAAAAGACCACAAGACATACAGCAGGCGTAATACTGTTGGACTATGGAAACTGCTCTTCTGAAGTGACATTTGCAGTGCAGGTCACAGATGGTGTGAAAGGAATTGATGGAGACATAATTAGACATTTGCTTCTCTGAAAGAATAAGTGACTAAAGTTATTGTATGAGATTAACCGATGATAACATGTAGAAAGATTGCGATTATTAGTGTCATGAATGGAAAACATATCCGATAAGGTAAGTGAAACAAGGTCTTGGTAAGGGCCAACGCTGCACGTCCCTGAACGTTTCTCATATTGACTGCAGAGACACGGAATCCCAGTGTATCATACCATTGTTGTGTTGTTGTGTACAGGCCATTCTCATATATATATATATATATATATATATATATATATATATATATATATATATATATATATATATATATATATATATATATATATATCTTTCTTTCAAACTATTCACCATTTCCCGCATTAGCAAGGTAGCGTTAAGAACAGAGGACTGGGCCTCTGAGGGAATATCCTCACCTGGCCCCTTTCTCTGTTCCTTCTTTTGGGAAATTAAAAAAAAGACAAAAACAAGAGGGGAGGATTTCCAGTCCCCCGCTCCCTCCCCTTTTAGTCGCCTTCTACGACACGCAGGGAATACGTAGGAAGTATTCTTTGTCCCCTATCCCCATATATATATATATATATATATATATATATATATATATATATATATATATATATATATATATATATATATATATATATATGTTGTTCGCTGATGATACAGCTCTGGTGGCTGATTCATGTGAGAAACTGCAGAAGCTGGTGACTGAGTTTGGTAAAGTGTATGAAAGAAGAAAGTTAAGAGTAAATGTGAATAAGAGCAAGGTAATTAGGTACAGTAGGGTTGAGGGTCAAGTCAATTGGGAGGTAAGTTTGAATGGAGAAAAACTGGAGGAAGTAAAGTGTTTTAGATATCTGGGAGTGGATCTGGCAGCGGATGGAACCATGGAAGCGGAAGTGGATCATAGGGTGGGGGAGGGGGCGAAAATCCTGGGAGCCTTGAAGAATGTGTGGAAGTCGAGAACATTATCTCGGAAAGCAAAAATGGGTATGTTTGAAGGAATAGTGGTTCCAACAATGTTGTATGGTTGCGAGGCATGGACTATGGATAGAGTTGTGCGCAGGAGGATGGATGTGCTGGAAATGAGATGTTTGAGGACAATGTGTGGCGTGAGGAGGTTTGATCGAGTAAGTAACGTAAGGGTAAGAGAGATGTGTGGAAATAAAAAGAGCGTGGTTGAGAGAGCAGAAGAGGGTGTTTTGAAATGGTTTGGGCACATGGAGAGAATGAGTGAGGAAAGATTGACCAAGAGGATATATGTGTCGGAGGTGGAGGGAACGAGGAGAAGTGGGAGACCAAATTGGAGGTGGAAAGATGGAGTGAAAAAGATTTTGTGTGATCGGGGCCTGAACATACAGGAGGGTGAAAGGAGGGCAAGGAATAGAGTGAATTGGATCGATGTGGTATACCGGGGCTGACGTGCTGTCAGTGGATTGAATCAGGGCATGTGAAGCGTCTGGGGTAAACCATGGAAAGCTGTGTAGGTATGTATATTTGTGTGTGTGGACGTATGTATATACATGTGTATGGGGGTGGGTTGGGCCATTTCTTTCGTCTGTTTCCTTGCGCTACCTCGCAAACGCGGGAGACAGCGACAAAGCAAAAAAGAAAAAAAAATATATATATATATATATATATATATATATATATATATATATATATATATATATATATATATATATATATATATATATATACTTCATTGCCGTTTCCTGCGTTAACGAGGTCGTGCTAGGAACAGAAGAAATAGCCGTATTCGCTCATGCTCAATCTTTAGCTGTCATTTGTAATGCACCTAAACCACAGCTCCCTGACCACGTCCAGGCCCCAGAGACCTTTACATGGTTTACCCGGGACGATTCACATGCCCTGGTTCAGTCCACTGACAGCAGCACGTCGACCCCACACCTCAACTCACACTACCTATTGTCGTCTATGATTTTACCAGCATAGCCACCCTCCTCCGCTCAACCTTACATATAGCCCATGCTACGCATCCATATCATATTGCTGGGACAACTATACCTTCAGACATCCCCGTTTTGCTCTTACCGACGGAATATGGCAAGGCGGCTGAAGTGGATGGTATTGCAGTTGAATTTCTTGAGAGAGAGATTGACTGTGTTTTTGATTGTTTAGTTAGGGTTTTCATCATATGTCTGGACCACGGCGAGGTGTCTAAGGATCGGCGGAATGTCTGTATAGTGCCACTGTGTAAAGGCAGGGGGGACGAAGGTGAATGTCCGAATTACAAAGGTATACACCGTTTGAATGTATGTAGTAAGTTGTATGGAAGTGTTGTGCCTGAGAGAATGGTGCGTGCAAAGAACATCAGAATGGAGAGGAACAATGTGATTTCCGAAGTGGTAGAAGATGTGTAGTTTCCCCTGACGGCTGCGTGTGTCCTGATTCAGCACATAGATAGCATATCGCCCCCTGTATACCACATGCCTCTAATTCACTACATCCCTTGCACACCTCACATCTTCCTATAAGTTCAGGCCCCAAACACTCGAAGCGTCTGTCACTCCATCCTTCCACCTTCTCCTTAGTTCTCCCTAAATTTCTTTGTTCCTCTCTCTACCAGCAGGAATGCCCTTACTTTCATGCTTTTCATATACCCAAACCATTGCAGCATTCTTTCTTCAGCTTTTTCATATACAGTCCCCTTATTGCCACGCCTCTCTCTCACTCCTATTATTTCTTATTCATTCGACCTTCCTCACACCACATATTCACTTCAAACATTTTATTTCCAACATATCCACCCCTTTCGATACATTTTCATCTCGGTCCCCTCGCCTCGCATCCATGCAACACCGTCCAGAGTACTGTCCAGGCAGACATACTCCTCATCTTTGCTCTCACCGACGGTCATGTCTCTTTCCACGTGGTCTGTAGCGCGCAGGGAGCTCATCCCTCCCTCACCCACCGTACGGCTCACTTAAGCTCCCACAGATCCATTTGCTGCCATCTCTGCGCTCAGGCGTATGTATCATCCCGCTGCCTCCAGATTCTCTCCCTTCAATTCACTACGGCAGCAGCAACAGCAGAGCAGCCCTTCATTATATCAATAGTACAACAAGACCAGCAGCAGAACAGCCCATCATTATTTGAACACTTCAGCAGCAGGCCATCAGTATGCCAGCACCACAGTAGCACTCCATCATTATGCCAGCACCACAGTAGCACCCTATCATTATGCCAGCACCACAGTAGCACCCCATCATTATGCCAGCACCACAGTAGCACCCCATCATTATGCCAGCACCACAGTAGCACCCCATCATTATGCCAGCACCACAGTAGCACCCCATCATTATGCCAGCACCACAGTAGCACTCCATCATTATGCCAGCACCACAGTAGCACCCCATCATTATGCCAGCACCACAGTAGCACCCCATCATTATGCCAGCACCACAGTAGCACTCCATCATTATGCCAGCACCACAGTAGCACCCCATCATTATGCCCGCACCACAGTAGCACCCCATCATTATGCCAGTACCACAGTAGCACCCCATCATTATGCCAGCACCACAGTAGCACCCCATCATTATGCCCGCACCACAGTAGCACCCCATCATTATGCCAGTACCACAGTAGCACCCCATCATTTTGCCAGCACCACAGTAGCAGACCATCATTTTGCCAGCACCACAGTAGCACCCCATCATTATGCCAGCACCACAGTAGCATCCCATCATTATGCCACCACCACAGTAGCAGGCCATCATTGTGCCAGCACCACAGTAGCATCCCATCATTATGCCAGCACCACAGTAGCACCCCATCATTATGCCAGCACCACAGTAGCAAACCATCATTATGCCAGCACCACAGTAGCACCCCATCATTATGCTAGCACCACAGTAGCAGCCCATCATTATGCCAGCACCACAGTAGCACCCCATCATTATGCCAGCACCACAGTAGCAGCCCATCATTATACCACCACCACAGTAGCACCCCATCATTATACCACCACCACAGTAGCACCCCATCATTATGCCAGCACCACAGTAGCACCCCATCATTATGCCAGCACCACAGTAGCACCCCATCATTGTGCCAGCACCACAGTAGCAGCCCATCATTATGCCAGCACCACAGTAGCAGGCCATCATTATACCACCACCACAGTAGCAGCCCATCATTATGCCAGCACCACAGTAGCAGCCCATCATTATGCCAGCACCACAGTAGCAGCCCATCATTATGCCAGCACCACAGTAGCAGCCCATCATTATGCCAGCACCACAGTAGCAGCCCATCATTATGCCAGTACCACAGTAGCACCCCATCATTATACCACCACCACCACAGTAGCAGCCCATCATTATGCCAGCACCACAGTAGCAGCCCATCATTATACCACCACCACAGTAGCAGCCCATCATTATGCCAGCACCACAGTAGCAGCCCATCATTATGCCAGCACCACAGTAGCACCCCATCATTATGCCAGCGCCACAGTAGCAGCCCATCATAATACCAACGCTACACCAGCAGTAAGAGCCCATCATTATACCAATACAACAGCAGCAGCAGCCCCTCATTATACCAACAATGTAGTAGCAACACATTGAGTCAACACCAAGGAGGTAGCAACACATTGTGTCAACACAAGGAGGAGGCAACACATTGTATCAACACCAAGGAGGTAGCAACACATTGTGTCAACACAAGGAGGAGGCAACACATTGTGTCAACACCAAGGAGGTAGCAACACATTGTGTCAACACCAAGGAGGTAGCAACACATTGTGTCAACACCAAGGAGGTAGCAACACATTGTGTCAACACAAGGAGGAGGCAACACATTGTGTCAATACAAGGAGGAGGCAACACATTGTGTCAACACCAAGGAGGTAGCAACACATTGTGTCAACACCAAGGAGGTAGCAACACATTGTGTCAACACCAAGGAGGTAGCAACACATTGTGTCAACACCAAGGAGGTAGCAACACATTGTGTCAACACAAGGAGGAGGCAACACATTGTGTCAATACAAGGAGGAGGCAACACATTGTGTCAACACCAAGGAGGTAGCAACACATTGTGTCAACACCAAGGAGGTAGCAACACATTGTGTCAACACCAAGGAGGTAGCAACACATTGTGTCAACACCAAGGAGGTAGCAACACATTGTGTCAACACCAAGGAGGTAGCAACACATTGTGTCAACACCAAGGAGGTAGCGACACATTGTTTCAACACCAAGGAGGAGGCAACACATTGTGTCAACACCAAGGAGGTAGCGACACATTGTTTCAACACCAAGGAGGTAGCAAGACACCACTGAACCAGTAATATAAGAACATCTCCTCACAGTACACTACAGTTTCCCTCCCAATCATTGTATGACTGACAGTACAGCCACAGTCCCTTTCCCTCTACACCAGGCAGCAGCGGCCGATAATACAGTGAATCGGAGGAGTTGATTAGCAGGAAAACTGGCGGGTCTCGCTTGAGTTGTCTGTGAGCGCCTTCTGAGACAGAAAAAAGTTACGCTCGTGTGATGTTGGGGCCAGAATCTTCACAGCCAGCCAAGCGTGAATTTGTTTGATCATCCTCGACTTGCAAATGTTCCTTATTTGAATTTTGAGCCGTTCGGCTTCATTCTCGATATTGTCGGCTTTATATATATATATATATATATATATATATATATATATATATATATATATATATATATATATATATTTTTTTTTTTTTTTTTTTTTTTTTTTTTTTGCTTTGTCGCTGTCTCCCGCGTTTGCGAGGTAGCGCAAGGAAACAGACGAAAGAAATGGCCCAACCCACCCCATACACATGTATATACATACGTCCACACACACGCAAATATACATACCTACACAGCTTTCCATGGTTTACCCCAGACGCTTCACATGCCTTGATTCAATCCACTGACAGCACGTCAACCCCGGTATACCACATCGATCCACTTCACTCTATTCCTTGCCCTCCTTTCACCCTCCTGCATGTTCAGGCCCCGATCACACAAAATCTTTTTCACTCCATCTTTCCACCTCCAATTTGGTCTCCCTCTTCTCCTCGTTCCCTCCACCTCCGACACACATATCCTCTTGGTCAATCTTTCCTCACTCATTCTCTCCATGTGACCAAACCATTTCAAAACACCCTCTTCTGCTCTCTCAACCACGCTCTTTTTATTTCCACACATCTCTCTTACCCTTACGTTACTTACTCGATCAAACCACCTCACACCACACATTGTCCTCAAACATCTCATTTCCAGCACATCCATCCTCCTGCGCACAACTCTATCCATAGTCCACGCCTCGCAACCATACAACATTGTTGGAACCACTATTCCTTCAAACATACCCATTTTTGCTTTCCGAGATAATGTTCTCGACTTCCACACATTCTTCAAGGCTCCCAGAATTTTCGCCCCCTCCCCCACCCTATGATCCACTTCCGCTTCCATGGTTCCATCCGCTGCCAGATCCACTCCCAGATATCTAAAACACTTCACTTCCTCCAGTTTTTCTCCATTCAAACTCACCTCCCTATTGACTTGACCCTCAACCCTACTGTACCTAATAACCTTGCTCTTATTCACATTTACTCTTAACTTTCTTCTTTCACACACTTTACCAAACTCAGTCACCAGCTTCTGCAGTTTCTCACATGAAATCAGCCACCAGCGCTGTAATCATCAGCGAACAACAACTGACTCACTTCCCAAGCTCTCTCATCCCCAACAGACTTCATACTTACCCCTCTTTCCAAAACTCTTGCGTTCACCTCCCTAACAACCCCATCCATAAACAAATTAAACAACCATGGAGACATCACACACCCCTGCCGCAAACCTACATTCACTGAGAACCAATCACTTTCCTCTCTTCCTACACGTACACATGCCTTACATCCTCGATAAAAACTTTTCACTGCTTCTAACAACTTGCCTCCCACACCATATATTCTTAATACCTTCCACAGAGCATCTCTATCAACTCTATCATATGCCTTCTCCAAATCCATAAATGCTACATACAAATCCATTTGCTTTTCTAAGTATTTCTCACATACATTTTTCAAAGCAAACACCTGATCCACACATCCTCTACCACTTCTGAAACCACACTGCTCTTCCCCAATCTGATGCTCTGTACATGCCTTCACCCTCTCAATCAATACCCTCCCATATAATTTGCCAGGAATACTCAACAAACTTATACCTCTGTAATTTGAGCACTCACTCTTATCCCCTTTGCCTTTATACAACGGCACTATGCACGCATTCCGCCAATCCTCAGGCACCTCACCATGAGTCATACATACATTAAATAACCTTACCAACCAGTCAACAATACAGTCACCCCCTTTTTTAATAAATTCCACTGCAATACCATCCAAACCTGCTGCCTTGCCGGCTTTCATCTTCCGCAAAGCTTTTACTACCTCTTCTCTGTTTACCAAATCATTTTCCCTAACCCTCGCACTTTGCACACCACCTCGACCAAAACACCCTATATCTGCCACTCTATCATCAAACACACACACACACATATATATATATATATATATATATATATATATATATATATATATATATATATATATATATATATATATATATATTTCTTTCTTTTAAACTATTCGCCATTTCCCGCGTTAGCGAGGTAGCGTTAAGAACAGAGGACTGGGCCTTTTTTGGAATATCCTTACCTGGCCCCCTCTGTTCCTTCTTTTGGAAAATTAAAAAAAAAAAAAACGAGAGGGGAGGATTTCCAGCCCCCCGCTCCCTCCCCTTTTAGTCGCCTTCTACGACACGCAGGGAATACGTGGGAAGTATTCTTAATCCCCTATCCCCAGGGACAATATATATATATATATATATATATATATATATATATATATATATATATATATATATATATATATATGTATATATATATATATATATATATATATATATATATATGTGTGTGTGTGTGTGTGTGTGTGTGTTTTACTTTTTAATATTATTTTACTTTGTCGCTGTCTCCCACGTTAGCGAGGTAGCGCAAGGAAACAGAGGAAAGAATGGCCCAACCCACCCACATACACATGTATATACATACACGTCCACACACGCACATATACACACCTATACATCTCAACGTATACATATATATACACACTCACACATATACATATACACATATAGAGACATGTACATAATTCATACTGTCTGCTCTTATTCCCGTCGCCACCCCGCCACACATGAAATAACAACCCCGTCCCCCCGGAATGTGCGCGAGGTAGCGCTAGGAAAAGACAACAAAGGCTACATTTGTTCACACTCAGTCTCTAGCTGTCATGTATAATACACCGAAACCACAGCTCCCTTTCCACATCCAGGCCCCACAAAACTTTTCATGGTTTATCCCAGACGCTTCGCATGCCCTGGTTCAATCCATTGACAACACGTCAACCCCGGTATACCACATCGTTCCAATTCACTCTATTCCTTGCACGCCTTTCACCCTCCTGCATGTTCAGGCCCCGATCACTTAAAATCTTTTTCACTCCATCTTTCCACCTAAAATTTGGTCTCCCACTTCTCGTTCCCTCCACCTCTGACACATATATCCTCTTGGTCAATCTTTCCTCACTCATTCTCTCCATGTGACCAAACCATTTCAAAACACCCTCTTCTGCTCTCTCAACCACACTATATTTATTTCCACACATCTCTCTTACCCTTACATTACTTACTCGATCAAATCACCTCACACCACATATTGTTCTCACACATCTCATATCCAGCACGTCCACCCTCCTCCGCACAACTCTATCCACGCTTCGAACCATATAACATTGTTGGGACCACTATTCCTTCAAACATAACCATTTTTGCTCTCCAAGATAATGTTCTCGCCTTCCACACATTCTTCAACGCTCCCAGAACTTTTGCCCCCTCCCCCACCCTATGATTCACTTCCGCTTCCATGGTTCCATCCGCTGCCAAATCCACTCCCAGATATCTAAAACACTTCACTTCCTCCAGTTTTTCTCCATTGCATTCAAACTTGCCTCCCAATTGACTTGTCCCTCAACCCTACTGTACATAATAACCTTGCTGTTATTCACATTTACTCTCAGCTTTCTTCTTTCACACACTTTACCAAACTCAGTCACCAGCTTCTGCAGTTTCTCACATGAATCAGCCACCAGCGCTGTATCATCAGCGAACAACTGACCGACTTCCCAAGCTCTCTCTTCCACAACAGACTGCATACTTGCCCCTCTTTCCAAAACTCTTGCATTCACCTCCCTAACAACCCCATCCATAAACAAATTAAACAACCATGGAGACATCACACACCCCTGCCGCAAACCTGCATTCACTGAGAACCAATCACTTTCCTCTCTTCCTACACGTACACATGCCTTACATCCTCGATAAAAACTTTTCACTGCTTCTAACAATTTGCCTCCCACACCATATATTCTTAATACCTTCCACAGAGCATCTCTATCAACTCTATCATATGCCTTCTCCAGATCCATAAATGCTACATACAAATCCATTTGCTTTTCTAAGTGTATATGTATATATATATATATATATATATATATATATATATATATATATATATATATATATATATATATATATATATATATATCTTTCAAACTATCCCTGGGGATAGGGGAGAAAGAATACTTCCCACTTATTCCCTGCGTGTCGTAGAAGGCGACTAAAAGGGGAGGGAGCGGGGGGCTGGAAATGCTCCCCTCTTGTTTTTTTTTTTTTCTTAATTTTCCAAAAGTAACAAGAGTAGGGGGCCAGGTGAGGATATTCCCTCAGAGGCCCAGTCCTCTGTTCTTAACGCTACCTTGCTTATGCGGGAAATGGCGAATAGTTTGAAATATATATATATATATATATATATATATATATATATATATATATATATATATATATATATATATATATATACATATATATATAGGGGATTAAGAATACTTCCCACGTATTCCCTGCGTGTCGTAGAAGGCGACTAAAAGGGGAGGGAGCGGGGGGCTGGAAATCCTCCCCTCTCGTATTTTTTTTTAATTTTTCAAAAGAAGGAACAGAGGGGGCCAGGTGAGGATATTCCAAAAAAGGCCCAGTCCTCTGTTCTTAACGCTACCTCGTTAACGCGGGAAATGGCGAATAGTTTAAAAAAAAAAAAAAATATATATATATATATATATATATATATATATATATATATATATATATATATATATATATAATATCAAGGGAAAGGCTGTGACTCAAAAAGTCCTGAATTATCATCGAGGTTAGTAAAGGGAACGGGTTTCGAGGTGCGGGTCAGTGGTGTCTCAAGTGACTGGTCTACTGATGAGGACAAGACCATAACGTGTCTCTGAGGGTAGAGGAAGATCTCACATAGTAATGCGGCATGTTATGTACAGAGTGGGTATACACAGAGTGAGGGAAGGCTGGAAGATTTCGATGGTTTTTCAATTCACGAAGAGAAATGAACAATTCTGTATCTATTCAGAAAATCGTCAGCTGAAAGCGCTTTGCTTTTTCTCTTCCTCAAGCTGCAGCTGAATACCCGAAGCTCAGTGAAATATATATATTTGTCTCCTTCGAGAGTTATCTAAACTTTTCAGCAGTGAGTCTTTTTGCCCGGAGCAAATATAGTGAATGTTACCAAACAGGTTTTCAGCTTTACCATTCTGAGATGAAGTGAGTTTGTATTTCAAGATAGACATTGTCCACAGAACCAAGGGAGGTAAACGAGGATTCTTTTTCATCGTGTGTTCATGGCGCTACCTCGCTCACGCGAGAAATGACAGGCACGTGTGAAAGAAAAGAAGTTATTCGTGGCAGATTCGAGTGAGAAAATATAGAAGTTGGTGTCTGAGCTAGGTACAATGTGTTATATGGATAAACTTGAGAGTAAATGTCAATAGCAGCAAGGTTAGTAGGTTTAGCAGTGCAAAGAGACAGGTTTCCTGGGATGTGAATTTCCTTAAAGAGAACTTAGGGAAAGTGAAGTGCTTTACATACTTGGGAGTGGACTTGGCGGTGAATGGAACCATGGTAGACGGAAGCGAATCTTCAGGTGGATTAGAGGAGCGAAGGTTATGGGAACTCTGTGAAACGCGTGGATACAGATGTCACCATCTGAGAGGGCGAGAGTTAGTATGTTTGAAGATATAGTTGTCTTATCGTTATGTGTAAGTGGATGTGAGGCAATGACTACTATGGATGGGAATGTACGAAAGAGGGTGGACATAGTGGAAATGTAATGTTTGAGAGGTATATGTGATGTGAGTAGGGTTGATCGAGTAAGTAATGATAGGATATGGGAGAGTTGTGGTCTTAGGGAAAATATGGTTGAGAAAGCTGAAGAGGGTTTACTGAAATTTTTGGACATATGGAGAGAATGAATGAGGGCAGGTTGACATAGAGGATTTATGTGTCAAATCAAATAATGTCAAAACACTAACTGGCCTTAAAACTGAACAAGCGCTAGCAACAAACAGTTCATCTGCTCCACTGCAGACTATGCTTGGTACTCCAGTTTCTCATATATAGATACAACAGAGATTCAATCCACACAAAATAGATCACTCAGAGCAATCGCTGGCTTCTAAGTAACCACAAATCTTCAACACTTACACACTGAAAGGAAGAATCTTTCAGTACAATCCCACCTGAACATGTCAGGCACAGTGTATTGCAAGGGCACCAGAACCCTCCCACCCAAACCACTCCTGAGTCCACCTCTCATGCAGAAATAAAAACCTACCCGAGCCTTACGCTTCAGCAACCTCTACGTACAGATTCCTCATCACCAGCAAATACTACAATGACAAAACACATACTCAGGGAGACGTCCTAACAAGCGTTGAACAGATGTCCTCCAAGATCAGTCCTAAAACCACCCTCCAGAAAGAATACTCCCCAGCCATCAACCATCACTACATCAACCATCGCTACGTCAACCATCACCACATCAACCATCACTACATCAACCATCACTACATTAACCATCACAGTTACCTACTCAGCACATACCAAGACCTTTCATGCAGTACAACAACCACGGTGGAAATACCGAACCGTTACTGCCTCGGTTACGTTCTCTTCTCTCCACGTAGATATCCACACAACGTTACTACACTCTCTGACTTGCGGTCCCACCCGGTGGACGTGGCTAACTTCCTGAGTGCTGCGGGAGCCTCATGAAGATAGAAGGGATGCTACGTCAGTAAGCATATATACAGGTGCGTGCGGAGAGAGAGAGAGAGAGAGAGAGAGAGAGAGAGAGAGAGAGAGAGAGAGAGAGAGACAGAGAGAGAGTATTCATTTATCTTTCATATTACTGTTATCTTTGAGCATCTTGTCATTTCAGAAAGAAAGAAACCTGGGTCTTGGGTTTCCCTGCCCCCCCCCCTCTCTCTCTCTCTCTCTCTCTCTCTCTCTCTCTCAAACGAAGGAAAAAGTTCGTTTTCACTGTTGATTTTACAGTTTACATTTCATGTATCTTAGTTAGGTTCCATTTGACAATCAAATCTGGATGGAGATTTGTAACATAGTAAAGGGTGTTTTTGAATCAATTCTTGAGTTCTAAATTCAGAATCAAATTTCACAAAAACAATCTCTTTATTCCTACGCCGTGGACACACATAACCTAACTTACACTGCCAAAAATCATGAAAAAGTAATTTGGTCACTAGTTTAACTTTTTTATTAATGAGAACGGGTGTACCTACTTTACTTGCAAATTTAGAAACAGCTTTCCATAGTTTATGTGTGTGTGTGTGTGTGTGTGTGTGTGTGTGTGTGTGTGTGTGTGTGTGTATTTGTACAGAGCGAGGAGGGAGGTTTACAGTCGTGATCTCTTGTACACTCTACTATCATATAATCTCTTGAATTTATGTATGCTGCCTGCATTAACCATGTCCTCATACAATCTGCTCCAGTCATCCACTACTCTTATACTGTACAGTAATTCTTTACATTTTCATTTTCTCTTACTTAATTTCATGTTATGTTTCCTGTTCGCTCTATACCTTCATCTCTCAGGTTACTGTTCACTTTGTCGATCTTTCTTAAAAACTTAAAAGCTATGATCAGGTCACCCGTGAGTCCTCTTCCCTCCAATCTAAAGCCTCTAGCTCTTCCCTGTATCATATCTCCCTTAATTCTGGTACCTTGTTGCCCTCCTTTGGACCTTCTCTATGATTTCTTTGTGCTACTTTAGGTTCGGTCACTATACATGAGAAGCATATTCTCGTTTCATCCTTATATCGGATATGAACAATTTGCTGAACATTTCTTTATCCATATACTGGAGAGCTATATTGGTATGTGCCTGCAGACAGTTTGTTTCCTAAGCTATTCTCTTATAATGGGACTCTGGCGACATGTTGTGGACGATATCAACTCCCAAGTCGTGTTTGTGTGTGTGTGTGTGTGTGTGTGTGTGTGTGTGTGTGTGTGTGTGTGTGTGTGTGTTTACGAAAATTACGTTTTCGCTAGATCACTCTGTCTCCAGCACCATCTACTATCAATGCCATTTTCTATGAACTCTGAGAGCCTGAGTAACATGTCGGGAATCGTCATTACGAAATGATTTCTTGATTTTTTTTTTTTTACGTTGAAGGTTCCAGTCACGGACAAAAGTCCACATCAAAGCAGGACCTTAATTGAAATATAGAAAGAATTATGAAACGGAAAAATAAAAGACAGGGGAAAGTATTTACGATTTTTTGAGAAAGTGAAAAACTTGTCTTTTGAAATGTGACAGGTCATGGGAAAACCTTGAGAAGATAAAGAGTTCCAGAGTTTCGACGTATATGGAAAGAAGCAGGTATCAAAACGGCCCACCCTTGAGTTGCTGATGGCCACATCTAAACATGACACCCAGTTTCTTAGAGGCAGACTTAGTTATTCCTGTAACGTAAGATTTTCAAGAAAGAGTGGATGTGACAGTAATGCGAAATATGTTCATTAAGTCAAGAGGTGGAATTAAGGAACCGTCAAAGGAAAGACGAGAGTTGTGTGGAGTTTTCGATGGAGAGATGGGTAAAAACTGGGTCTTGGAGGCATTATACTTAACAAGATTTTGTCCACTCCACTGAGATATCCTGTCCAAGTCTGAGTGTACTGAGGAGGCTGTGTCAAGACGAGATGTAGATCGAGGGAGAGAAAAGGGAGAAGAAGGATATAGATGAATGCAGTGTTAATTCATCAGCATATAAGTGCCTTGGATTATTTGTGGAGGGGAGGGAATCGTTGAAAAAAAGGAGAAAAAGTGTAGGGAACAAGACAGAACCTTCAGGAACACCGCTGTTGATGGAGAAAACCTGAGACGCTGATCCGTGAACAACCACAGAGATAGATCGGCTGGAGAGGAAGCTAGATATGAAGGAGCAAAGTGAGGGAGGGAAGCCAAAAGAGGGGAGCTTAGAAATGAGTCCTCGATGCCACACATTGTCAAAAGCCTTAGATATGTCAAAGGCACCTACACTTGACTCCCCAAAATTTTTCAGAGACGATGACCTGACATTAGTAAGATAGGAAAGAATATCACCAGTGGATCTCGCCTTACCGAAGCCGTACTGGTGATCAGAGAGAAGACTGTCATTTTCGAGGTGTTTAAGGACATGGGAGTCGAGGAGGTATTCAAAGACTTTGGAAATGATAGATGTCAAAGCAATAGGACGATAGCTAGAGGGGTAAGAACGGTCACCCTTCTTAGAATGGGATGTTCCATCGCTTGCTTTCAAGAAGAGGAAAAGTTCTGGTTTTGAAACAGAAAAGGAACAGGCGAGCAAGCACTGGTACAAGTTCAGAGGCACACTCTTCCAGTACATTGTGGGGGATGCCGTCAGGATTATAAGCACTGGTTGTGTCCAGAGAAAGAAGCGCTTTACGGACAGTTCGAAAAGAGACTACGGGAAGGGGCATAGAGTTAGTAAGAGCATCAGGGGTGAAGGAATCTTTCTAGCAATTTTCTGTTTTTCCCTTATTCGACATCTTACCTATTTTGAGTTCTAAGTAATAACAAGGTTACAGAAAAGAAAATATAATTTTCTTTTGAAAAATTACGCTCAAATGATGTCTGAAAAGTAACGAATCACAAGTTGGCAGTGACCAAAATCCTAAACTTGTTTTCAGAGTTTTTCCTCTCTGTTTGAAACATGTTTTAACTTCCTACTTTCCTCCTGCAACTGTACATACAGAGAGGCGTTAGTATGCGCACCCGGGTCGTCACAGGTGTAGTCTTCCATATCCTTATTCTTGCTTTCAGATGACCTGAAAGTCCTTTCTGTCACTGGTCATTATAACAATATACATAAACTTTACACTTTAATTCTTTACCACTGGTAATTACGATTCACAATGAATGGAAAAGTTTCATTTATCTCATCCTCTCTGTCCAAACTTACAAACCATTTGGTCTCTCTCACTCTATCAGCGTTCTCTCCCATACGTCTTCAACTCTGTCAATACCACTGTTATTCTGTCTCCAGACAGTTCTAAAGGACATAAGTTTAAGAACAGAGGAACTGTGCGACGTCTGCGATACTAGTGATTTTCATCTTTTGTAAGACATGACACACTTGCTGACTTACACTGAAAATGGAAAATCACACCCAATCTCTTTGGCTGTGTTGGGAAATCATAAAGATTCACTAACACAACAAACGTTTTGGATGTGAGCGCCGATATTCCTGGAAGTATTAATGGATTATGGTTTGGCTTCATGTGGTCCAGACCATATTTTCGTGGTTCTTCCTCTTAACTACACAGTTAGATAAGTGTTATGAGGTCTGTCGTCTTATGTATTAGAACATTTATGTTTGAGATGCTATGAACAAAATTCTGTAGAGGGAAAAAATAAATCCTGAAATCACAATAGGTTCTCTCTCTCTCTCTCTCTCTCTCTCTCTCTCTCTCTCTCTCTCTCTCTCTCTCTCTCTCTCTCTCTCTCTAAAGATTTCATGCTTATATAAGCAAATGGAAATCTATCGAGCCTTTACATCGGGTCGATCTTCTGCCACACTGAAGGATGTACCAGTTGTGGCCAGATGGAGTGTTCTAGTCTGCGTCAGGATATCTTGAGGGTCCTCGAGAACACGGTGCTACAGCTCCTTCTGTCTCATGATGTTCGGTTGCTCGTTATCAAGGCCATTCATAGGAGAGGCCATTCCATGTATAGTTTCATGTGTTCTTATTCTATTTGTTTTTGTAAATTTTCATTTTATAAATTTTACAAGGCTTCTTTAGTGAGAAGGTGGTTGACAAGACTGTACTCCTCTCTTTGATGGTGGAACAGCGTGATGTAAGGAGACTTTTTGGTCGCATTGTGACTACACACAAACAGAATATGTCTTTTGACTCTTGACGTAGTCCTGAACCCGTGGTGTGTGTGTGTGTGTGTGTGTGTGTGTGTGTATAATATGATCACCCTCACATTGTGGCCTGGAGTGTGGCTGTTGACATGCGCTCCGTAATGTGGTACTGGAACCGTAGTTTTATCTTGGGTGAATATGATGTTGATCATAGTCCATATATAGGAAGCACAACATAATGAATAACGATACATGTACCATTGTGAGGAGATGCCCTCGTCTGACCTTTCTTGATGTGCTGGTGCCTCAGATACTGGTTAAGAATGACACATATTTACGTTAGTTATTGCTGAATGATGTATGCTGGAGCCCCATGTTTCCCCTCCCACCTGCTTCATGTTCTAAGTGGATTCGATTCCCAGGCCTAAGTCTTTGAAAAGCTTGCTCGTAAGTTTCGATAAAAATTTCACTGATCGACCCACAGCGTATCACATGATTTGTAAGTGATATTTATTCAGCTAGTCACTTAAATGTACACGTTATATATCAGTCAATTATGCCCAAAGACCCGAAGGAGATCTTACCCTCTGTGATATATAGTAGTGGAACCAGGGATTCCTCCATCATATATGTGATCAGCCATACAGGGAAGTATTAGTGTCGAGTATGGAGAGTATTGATTACTATTCATATTTGATACGAATCTTTGAATCTTTAACTATTCACTGAACTACCATCCTGTTCCATCTACAGTCACATGGATCGCAGGAGAGTTAATGGTACGCAATGATCATCAGCCAAAGAGGCCATGATTTAAGCCCTTGCCAAAATTTTGTAGGGTTCACCTGGCCCATGGTGGCTCGTGCACTCACGACACGGGAGCAGCACCTAATTCTTCCAGAGCCTATAGTACGTTGTCTATCCTAACTCAGAAATCTGTTGACGAACGTGCATGATTGTTTGAATGATATATATATATATATATATATATATATATATATATATATATATATATATATATATATATATATATATATATATCGTTATAGACATAAGTATCGTGATTTCAGAGATGTGAGGTTTTACAAAATGTGTGAAAATAACCTTGAAGGTTTCATGATTAGAAACAGAAGTGTATACGATCTAACCAAGGAGATTGAGTATTACAGAGTTTTAGAATGTATCAAACCACAGACTGGGCCACTGAAGCCGTACATCATAGGAAACAGATCTTTCAAAGGCATAATAAGACTTAAGAATGTAGAGGGATTGATTATATGTTGTGTGTTATAGTGAAATACCTTCAGTTCATTCACTAGTAGTTAACTCTTCCGCCAGATAGTTGGCATAAACATCAGCTCTTAATACCTGAAGGAAGAGGTACGTACGTAATATTTATACTCCGAGGTCATGAAAATTTAAGTCGTTAATCTTGTATAGAGAAGCAGACCTTCTCACTAAAGAAGGTAAAGAGATTAACTTTCATCCATGTTAGAAAATAATTTTTTTGGTTGTTTGAAACACTGATTATTTTTTGCTGGTATGAATTGAAGGTAAGAGGAAGTGCAGCCATGACACCGTGACGTGGAACCATCTGCTCGCCAGGTATACATTAATGGAAGTTTGATGTATATGTCAAATGCGAACCATGAACAGCTTGACTTAGACTGTTGAGACTGACTTTCTGTTTTACTTGAATATTTCCATGTATGAACTTCCAGAGGCACTCAGTGTGCAGAGGTTAATTGGATTCTTATGAAATTTCAGTCAAAATGTGAGCTTAGGATTAATGTTTAACGTCCTTCCTTATATACCTTACTTATATAAACTTAAATGACTACTATTTATGACTACTATTTATGTGCTACGGGGAGAGTGTTATGCTCGTGTTACCCCGTCTGTTAACATTGTGTATGTGTAACGTATCTATTTCTATGTAAGTATGCACACACACACACACACACACACACACACACACACACACACACACTAGCGTGGAGATAGCTTCATGTTACGTTATCATTTCTGCACCTCCTCTCACCTTAAATTCATACCATCAGAGAGTAATCAGTGTTTCAAACATCCAAGAAATTATTTTCTAACATGTATAAAAGTTTTTTCTTTTACCACATTCAGCTGGGAGAGGCTGCTTCGTCACGTATGAGTGCCGACTATAATTTCCATGGCCTCTGAAATGAATGTTACGTGTGTGTGTGTGTGTGTGTGTGTGTGTGTGTGTGTGTGTGTGTGTGTGTTTGTGTGTGTATGTGTGATGACAAATACACATTCTCTGTATAACAGATGCACCAAAAACCACAAGAACAGGAAAAAAATTGAGATTTCTTTCGTATATTACATTTTCAGAGTTCATAGCAATATAGTCACATCAGACACAGGATGGGCGATTAAAGAGAGGTCATAGGGAGTTCATATCAGGTCACCCAAGGGTCCCACTTGACCTATCAACTGATAGACGGAGTAAGAGTTGGATGGTTTGGAGGGTTTTAGGATTAGTATTATGTTGGCAAGTCTCAGACGTTATGGATTTTGTTGAGTAGCCAGGAGTAGTTGAAGATGTCCGTCCGTATGTGCTTGATATTTCATGTGAAACTTCGATACGTTGTTAGGGTCTATAACAGGAGAGTTCTTAAGGCTTTAATTGCATTGTTTGCACCAGCGGGAGTGAAAGGTGCGTAGGCAATTTTCTTTTGATAAATTTGTGTAGTTTTTCTATAAGCTTCCTGTTCAAGAGTGAGGTTGGTTTGTGGCTCGTACTGGAGTAGTGTCTCATGAGTGTGTTCATTGGGAAAAAGGGTTTTGAGTGGAACGGATGATAAGTGCTTTCGTGAGTGGTATTTCAGCGCCAGAGTTGGTTGCTGTGGGTCTTGTGGTTTATTGTGTTCATAAAGGAGTGCAGATTTACAGTTTGCCTTTCAGTGAAGGTTGGTAGTGACGTTGTTTAGAGGATGGTTCTGTGATTTCTAATGATGGCGAGTGGCTCGTCTGAGCTGGTTGCTTGTTTTATAAATTTCTTCACTTGTGGGGAGAGGTATAGGTGGTATCGCATGTTTGTGTATTTCCTTTTGGTATAGATTGTCGTTGCTTTATTTTGGCTTGGTTTGTGGTGTTGATGTAGTCTGAGTGTTTGACTCAGGGATGGGAAAACCTTGACACGTGTGAGGGCTGGTCAGTTGGCTTTCCTATAGTTTGGTTGGGTGGGACATGTGGTGTCATCAGGATGGCCAAGTAATCAGATGGCTGTGTCTGTAGTGTACTCCAGGTAGTCCTTCCGAGCAGTGCATGTCAGCAAATGGTAATGATTAGGTTTTGAGGCAGCTCTCCATACGGAGGGGAAAATGGAGTTCTTTGAAGCGAGAAGGTACTTAATAAGAATGTACTCCTTTCCGTCCACTGGTGATGATACAGGATCGTGGAAGGTGACTTCTTCCTCTCTGTGTTACCACAGACAGACAGAGTCTTTTTATTGTTCCTTGATATAGTCATAGACCCGTGCAGCGCATGTCATACATCTGCTCGTACATTATTGCATATGAACGCGTACTTTCATAGAGCACGTAATGCCCTCCAGCAGCAAGGATTCGAACCCCGTACCATTTGCTTGGTAACTAACTACACTAAACACTAGTCGAGTGGTTAGCGTACCCAGCTACCACGCAAATGGTACGGGGTTCGAAGCCCTGCTGTTGGAGGGCATTATGTATACATTGTACCCTGGAATTGAGTATTGACAAATGTTCGGCAGTGAAATGTGCTGTCGGATCAGGAGTTCCAGATGTGAGCTTCTCTGTAGGGATGACCGTAATATTCACGACAGTCCGTATGTAGAAGATGCAACGTAATCCTTTATGAGGTATATGCACTATTGCCAGGATATCTCAGTGTGAGCCTCTGATGGTGTACTGGGACCTCAGACAATGGTTAAGTATCACAAACAGTTTAAGTTAGTCGTTGCCCCATGATATATGGAACTGCTAATTGACTTCATGTTGTTCATGTTATCCGTGTTTTTGATTATCAGGCCCAAGTCTGATATTTTGAAAATTGCTAATGAAAGTTTTGTAAAAATGATAAATGCTCATAGATCACAACAGGACGTATATTTTACGTATGACATTTATTTGGCTGAAGTTACACACGTGTAGTGACTAAGTACCTCAAGTTACCAAGTAAGGCAACTGACGCAGAGGAAGTCTTACCATCAGCAGTATATAGTGGCAGGACCAGGTTGTCCTCTGTAACACATTTTGCCAGACATGCAGGGAATATGTGGTGTCCTTGTTGGAGTTTATTCAGTCCTGTTTACTTTCATCACGATCTCTATCCCAGCCATTGAACTGCCAGTTACAATAATCACAGAAAAGTTATATTGATGCAGTATCTACCAACCAAAGAAATGATAATTGAAGGCCATAATTATGTCCTGTTCGTATGGTACAATGTGGCTCCTACGGTCTGAGATAAATCATTAAAACCAAGTTCTTCATAAGACTGGTTCTTTGTCTGTCTCAACTCATTCAAGTGACGAAGGGGTAATGACGATGCTCGAAAATTTGTTCATGACCCATGTATGTTTTGCCGGAATAATATGAGAACAATAATATCACGATCTAACATTTGTGTGGCTTTATAGACTATGTGAACAGAGTGTCAGTTGGTTTAATGATTACAAAATTGAGTATTTGGATTGTAAGACGACTTCAGTCAAATTTGGAGTTTTAGAATGTGCTGAACCACAAAGTGAGCCACTAAAACCTAACATATAAGGACACAGATTCCCTAACTGGTAAATATGTGTTGTCTCCTATAATGAAATACCATCACGTTACTCGCTGTAACCTACTCTTTTGACAAAGTTGGCGAACATATCTGTGGCTAACAGATTGAATATGAAACATGATATATGAGGAAAATCCGTATTCAGGGATCATGTAATTAAGGTCGGTAAGCTTATGTAAAGGATCAGACCTTCCGACTGACCATGTTAAAAGTAAAAACTTTTATGCGTCATATTTTTCTTTCATATTTCTTTTTTTGGGAAGGGAAAAAAGAGAGGTGCAGGGGTTGTAGTCATTTCAGAAACTGAAAAAAGTTTCTAGATTGCATGAAAAATTCATTTCAGCCAAAGTAAAGCAATAATGATTTAGTGACATGAAGTCGTTGCTGCGCCAGAATACATTAATGAAAGTGTAATGTCGATGGCAAATTCAAACCATGATTGGCTTTCCTTTGACTGGTCGATGCTGAGTTTCTGTTTTATTAATACTTGATAATCTCAATACAGAAACTCTCAAAAGTACGCAATTTGCAAAGGTTAATTGGATTCTTATGAAATTCTAATCAAAAGCCATACTTGTTAATAGTTTTACTTGACTCTTTACATTTTGCAAAGTTTTGTAAATAAGGTGAGTATACACAAGTGTATTCTTATGAGTCCACAGGGAAAATGAAACACGATAAGTTCCCAAGTGCGCGTTTGTGTAATCCTCACATCATCAGGGGAGACACAAGAGAGAAATATAACATTTGATATACAACGGAGAGACGTAGCTAGAACGCCATATGGTAAACATGCAGTTGTCCAAGAGGATATATGTGTCAGAGTTAGAGAGAACGAGGAGAAGCGGGAGACCAAATTGGAGGTGGAAAGATGGAGTGAAAAAGATTTTGAGTGATCGGGGCCTGAACATACAAGAGGATGAAAGGCGTGCAAGGAATAGAGTGAATTAGAACGATGTGGTATACGGGGGTCGACGTGCTGTCAATGGATTGAACCAGGGCATGTGATGCGTCTGGGGCAAACCATGGAAAGTTTTGTGGGGCCTGGATGTGGAAAGGGAGCTGTGGTATCGGTGCATTACACATGACAGCTAGAGACTGAGTGTGAACGAATGTGGTTTTTTTTCTCTTTTCCTAGCGCTACCTCGCGGAAGGGGAGATGCTGTTTCATGCGTGGCGGGGTGGCGACGGTAATGGATGAAGGCAGCAAGTACGAATATGTACATGTGTATATATATGTATATGTCTGTTTATGTGTATATATGTATGCGTTGAAATGTATAGGTATGTATATGTGCGTGTGTAGGCGTTTATGTATATAAATGTGTATGTGGGTGGGTTGAGCCATTCTTTCGTCTGTTTCCTTTCGTTACCTCGTAAACACGGGAGACGGCGATTAAGTATGAAAAAGTATATATACATATTCCTCTCTCTCTCTCTCTCTCTCTCTCTCTCTCTCTCTCTCTCTCTCTCTCTCTCTCTCTCTCTCTCTCTCTTTTGGACTTGATCGCCGTTTCCCACATCATCTAAGTAGCGCCAGAAAATAGACGAAAAATGACAACTACTCTCACACACACACACACACACACACACACACACACACATATATATATATATATATATATATATATATATATATATATATATATATACATCCCTGGTGATAGGGGAGAAAGAATACTTTCCACGTATCCACTGCGTGTTGTAGAAGGCGACCAAAGGGGAAGGGAGCGAGGAGTTGGAAATCCCCTCTTGGTTTTTTTTTCCAAAAAAGGAACACAGAAGGGAGCCAGATGAGGATATTCCCTCAAAGGCCCAGTCCTCTGTTCTTAACGCTGCCTCGCTAATGCGGGAAATGGCGAATAGTATGAAAGAAAAAAATATATATATATAATGGATGTATGTATATACGCACTTACACGTATGTATACATACATACACATGTACATATTCATACTTGCCCGCCTTCATCCCTTTCCGGCACCACCCCGCCCTACAGGAAACAGCATCGCCACCATCTGCTTCAGCGAAGTAGCGCCAGGAAAGAGACGAAGTAAGGCCACATCCGTTGACATCCATACACGAGCTGTCAGGTGTAATAAACCGAAACCATAGCTCCCTGTCCACATCCAAGCCCCACAGACCTTTTCATGGTTTACCCCGAGCCTTTCACACGCCCTGGTTCAGTCCAGTGACAGCATATCGACCCCAGTATACCACATCGTTCCAATTTACTCTATTTCGCGAACGCCCTTCACCATCCCGCATATATATATATATATATATATATATATATATATATATATATATATATATATATATATATATATATATATATATATATATGTGGAAGGTATTAAGAATATATGGTGTGGGAGGAAAGTTGTTAGAAGCAGTGAAAAGTTTTTATCGAGGATGTAAGGCATGTGTACGTGTAGGAAGAGAGGAAAGTGATTGGTTCTCAGTGAATGTAGGTTTGCGGCAGGGGTGTGTGATGTCTCCATGGTTGTTTAATTTGTTTATGGATGGGGTTGTTAGGGAGGTAAATGCAAGAGTTTTGGAAAGAGGGGCAAGTATGAAGTCTGTTGGGGATGAGAGAGCTTGGGAAGTGAGTCAGTTGTTGTTCGCTGATGATACAGCGCTGGTGGCTGATTCATGTGAGAAACTGCAGAAGCTGGTGACTGAGTTTGGTAAAGTGTTTGGAAGAAGAAAGTTAAGAGTAAATGTGAATAAGAGCAAGGTTATTAGGTACAGTAGGGTTGAGGGTCAAGTCAATTGGGAGGTGAGTTTGAATGGAGAAAAACTGGAGGAAGTGAAGTGTTTTAGATATCTGGGAGTGGATCTGGCAGCGGATGGAACCATGGAAGCGGAAGTGGATCATAGGGTGGGGGAGGGGGCGAAAATTCTGGGGGCCTTGAAGAATGTGTGGAAGTCGAGAACATTATCTCGGAAAGCAAAAATGGGTATGTTTGAAGGAATAGTGGTTCCAACAATGTTGTATGGTTGCGAGGCGTGGGCTATGGATAGAGTTGTGCGCAGGAGGATGGATGTGCTGGAAATGAGATGTTTGAGGACAATGTGTGGTGTGAGGTGGTTTGATCGAGTGAGTAACGTAAGGGTAAGAGAGATGTGTGGAAATAAAAAGAGCGTGGTTGAGAGAGCAGAAGAGGGTGTTTTGAAGTGGTTTGGGCACATGGAGAGAATGAGTGAGGAAAGATTGACCAAGAGGATATATGTGTCGGAGGTGGAGGGAACGAGGAGAAGAGGGAGACCAAATTGGAGGTGGAAAGATGGAGTGAAAAAGATTTTGTGTGATCGGGGCCTGAACATGCAGGAGGGTGAAAGGAGGGCAAGGAATAGAGTGAATTGGAGCGATGTGGTATACCGGGGTTGACGTGCTGTCAGTGGATTGAATCAAGGCATGTGAAGCGTCTGGGGTAAACCATGGAAAGCTGTGTAGGTATGTATATTTGCGTGTGTGGACGTATGTATATACATGTGTATGGGGGGGGGTTGGGCCATTTCTTTCGTCTGTTTCCTTGCGCTACCTCGCAAACGCGGGAGACAGCGACAAAGTATAATAAATATATAAATATATAAATATATATATATATATATATATATATATATATATATATATATATATATATATATATATATATATATATATATATATACTTATGTGTGTGTGTGTGTGTGTGTGTGTGTGTGTGTGTGTGTGTGTGTGTGTGTGACGAAGGGTGTTCGGTTACTTGTAATCGAATAGTTATTTCTCTATTAAGGGCGATCATAGCCCAAGGATTAATGTTCCCGAATACCACGCAAGAGGTCCTGGGTTCCAATCCCGGCCGATGGAGGATATTATGTGCTCTATGAAAGTGCACGTTCATATACAGTATATTTGTGTTGATATACCTTCACGTTTGTGCAGTAGGCTTCTGTAAAATGCGAACTGCTGGCAATGTGAGCCTGATGGGATTTGACCAGTGTAGACCCCGTTGCTCATGGATATAAGGGGAAGGGTATTCCATGACATAATCGAATACCTATTTCCCCTCTTAGGGGCGGTCCAAAGGAATTTGAAAGTGATTATCTGTAACCAATCTCTTTTGTAGTTTGAGCTAAGTCTGTCACGTACTCGTCGCGAGTTGTTTATTCAACTGGTTAGCTTAGGGTACTGACAAGGAAATTTAGGTAAAGTCCACGCTCGAGCTGCTGGAAAGGGAAACCCCCTTCCACCCCTTTCCACTTAGATACCGGTATCTTAAAAATTGTGTTCATTATAGTTTTCTATTGAATGATCATTGTCTTTCCCTCTGCCTCTGGTATCTGGACGGAGGTCTGAACAAATATGTAGTTCTACTTATATTTTCTTTCAAAGAATTTCTATAATTTCTTTAGAAATGAAGTCGATAATAATAACGGTTACAATATTTATGATCACAGAATTAAGATAAGCTGTAACAGAAAATAAGACACCGCCTCCTACTTTATTTTCCATGTCCCTATTAGATAAAGTGTACCCTGGTATTACATATTGGACGAGGAAATCTCATTTTTTATATATCTAACAGATTCATATGGTAAGCAATGAAACCGAACTCAAAGAGGAGATATAATCATGGAAATTATTCAGAACTTACTCACTTCTTTGGCCTCATAAGTTGGGTAGCGGAGCTCATATACCAGTTATGTTACATTGTGGTGGATGGTTCTGCGAAATTTGGAGGGCAGGCGCTTTAAGCAACCAATATAAAGATAAGGTTAAACAAGGAGATATAGCTCAATGAAAGACGTCAGATACAAAGGAGTTTAGCATTCCTCAACTGGAGGTACTTCAGCACACGAGCATTTGAAAAGTATGAGACAACAAGAAACAATATATCAGGATAAGGATAACAAGAAAACTTTGAAAAGAATAATGTAGACGAAGAAGTCAGTACAAAAACTTTTCCATAATTTCAATACGAGTAAATTGCCACTTGAAGAGCCGCTAAGAAGGTTAACGTATTGGAATGAAGGCGTTACTGAGGATGCTGAAAAGATACATTAGGAACTAAATAAATCCAAAAGTGTTTTCACATAAGAAAACACTTTAGGCCTTACGCTCCTAACACCAGTAAGATGGATTAAGAGGGAAGTCTTGGAGAGCATATAGAGGGGACGTTAACAGAATACTAAAGGGTTTTGATCCTTTTAAGGATCCTGTTCCTCGTGAAACTTCTCTATATGTGCAGGAGAAGATTTGCAGAGAAACCCAAGATGTTGGTGAAGAAAGGTGAGGGTCCAAGAAAAATGAAAGAATCAAATGCCATACTTATATTTACAAAAGGGTACTGGGAGGATGCGCTAAATCACAGACAGGTCCTCCCTGATGAACATGATCAGTAAAGTCCTGGAAGATATACTCGGAGTGAGGGAGAGCATGATTACCTAGACAGGAGGTCATGTATAAAGGACGTCCTAGATTTCCATTAAAGAGTGAGCTTCGTTTTAGACATTAGAGAAAACAAGATGGATTGTCAACCTTTACTGCGAGAGAGCATTTGGCATGTGCCACGTAGAAGATTGGTAAGGAAGTTAGAATACAGGAATGATTGGAAGAGTACTTCGAGGGACAGATCGTCTTGGTGGAAGTGGAGAAAGGACGCATGTCAGGGCAGCCTCTTCAAGGTGGGTGGAGATAGTGGCGAGCCGCAGGCATCTGTTCTGGGACCAACTTGCCAGAAGGATTGAATTGCTACATGAATATGTTTTGTGGATAATGAAAAATAATGATGGAGGTAAAAAATGCGAGGGATTCAATCTATCAAAAAGGAGACCCAAACAAGATTCAAAGTTAGTCTGATACTTGACGAAATTCAACCTGAGTAAATCCAAGGAAATGGATTGTGTACAGTGAAAGAGTCTCAATATCAGTGTTAATAGGAAATAAACCACAGGAATCTGTGTGTGAGAAGGAGCGTGAGTAGACTTTCTCCCAAACCAATCACCAGCGTCCAGTCCTAAGAAAATAGTAAAGGAGACAAGGTGTCAGCTAGCAGATTACTAGATTAGCATTCAAGTATATTGATAAGGAAATATTAATCGACTTGTTCATATCCTACAATAGGCCAAAACGAGAAAATTCCTCTCAAGTTTGCTCATTATGCTCAAAAAAATGTAGAAAACAACGGCAGAAAAGATAGAGCAGAAGGAAGCAAAGATGACACCTGAATTAAGAGAGCTGAGTCACAGGGAAAGGCTGGAGGCCTTAAATTTCCCCACATGGAAGAGACAAGAGTAAATTTCCCCACATGGAAGAGGCAAGAGTAAATTTCCCCACATGGAAGAGGCAAGAGTAAAGGATGACATGAACACCACTAAGAGTTTCCAACAAATTTTATTAAGTCATCTAAGAGCAATTCTTCAAGAGGTGCCAAGATAGAACAACCACATGCAATAACGTGAAATTAAATTAGTAGCTTGTTTGAAAAAGGATATAAAGAAGTACGAGTCCTGCTATTATAGAAGAGAAGTGATTGAAGAGATTAAAACGAGAGTTGAAATGTTGTGAAAGTTCAAGAGATAAGAGATGAGCCCCGTGACAGTGGAACATCCTCCCCCTACAGTAATGATAGGCATTTCTACAAGAAAAGAGAAAAATATACACTCATGTATATATATATACACGCTCTTTTTATTTCCACACATCTCTCTTACCCTTACGTTACTTACTCGATCAAACCACCTCACACCACATATTGTCCTCAAACATCTCATTTCCAGCACATCCATCCTCCTGCGCACAACTCTATCCATAGCCCACGTCTCGCAACCATATAACATTGTTGGAACCACTATTCCTTCAAACATACCCATTTTTGCTTTCTGAGACGATGTTCTCGCCTTCCACACATTTTTCAATGCTCCCAGAACTTTCGCCCCCTCCCCCACCCTGTGACTCACTTCTGCTTCCATAGTTCCATCCGCTGCCAAATCCACTCCCAGATATCTAAAACACTTCACTTCCTCCAGTTTTTCTCCATTCAACCTTACCTCCCAATTGACTTGTCCCTCAGCCCTACTGTACCTAATGACCTTGCTCTTATTAACATTTACTCTCAGCTTTCTTCTTTCACACGCTACCAAACTCAGTCACCAGCTTCTGCAGTTTCTCACCCGAATCATCCACCAGCGCTGTATCATCAGCGAACAACAACTGACTCACTTCCCAAGCCCTCTCATCCACAACAGACTGCATACTTGCCCCTTTTTCCAAAACTCTTGCATTCACCTCCCTAACAACCATATCCATAAACAAATCAAACAACCATGAAGACATCACGCACCCGTGCCGCAAACCAACATTCAATGAGAACCAATCACTTTTCTCTCTTCCTACTTGTACACATGCCTTACATCTTCGATAAAAACTTTTCACTGCTTCGCACACCATATACTCTTATCACCTTCTATAGAGCATCTCTGTCAACTTTATCATAAGCCTTTTCAGATCTATGAATGCTACATACAAATCCAATTGTTTTTCTAAGTATTTCTCACATACATTTTTCAAAGGAAACACCTATTCCACATATCCTCTATCACATCTGAAACCACACTGCTCTTCCCCAATCTGATGTTCTGTACATGCCTTCACCCTCTCAATCAACACCCTCCCATATAATTTACCAGGAATACTCAACAAACTTATACCTCTGTAATTTGAACATTCATCTTTATCCCCTTTGCCTTTGTACAATGGCATTATGCATGCACTCCGTCAAACCTCAGGCTCTTCACCTTGAGCCATACATTCATTGAATATTCTCACCAACCAGTCAACAACACAGTCACCCACTTTTTTGATGAATTCCATTGCAATACCATCCAAACCCACCACCTTGCAGGCTTTCATCTCTCGCAAAACTTTCACTACCTCTTCTCTGTTTACCAAATGATTCTCCTTGACCATCTGACTTCCCACACCACCTCGGCCAAAACACCCTATATCTACCACTCTATCATCTAACACATTCAACAAACCTTCAAAATACTCACTTCATCTTATATCGCCACTACTTGTTATTACCGCCCGATTAGCCCGATGTTCCCATTTCTTCTCTTGTCTTACGCACTTTATTTACCTCCTTCCAAAACATCTTTTTATTCTCCATAGAATTTAACGTCACCCTCTCTCCCCAACTCTCGTTTGCCTTCTTTTTCACCTCTTGCACCTTTCTCTTGACCTCCTGCCTCTTTCTTTTATACATCTTCCAGTCGTTTGCACTATTTCACTGCAAAAATCGTCCAAATGCCTCTCTCTTCTCTTTCACTAATAATCTTACTTCTTCATCCCTCTACCCACTGTCCTTTCTAATCTGACCACCTTCCACGCTTCTCATTCCACAAGCATCTTTTGCGCAAGCCATCGGTGCTTCCCTAGATATATCCCATTCCTTCCTCACTCGACTTACGTTCTTTGCTTTCACCGTTATCCATTCTGCATTCAGTCTCTCCTGGTACTTCCTCACACAAGTCTCCTTCCCAAGCTCGCTTACTCTCACCACTCTCCTCACCTCAACATTCTCTCTTCTTTTCAGAAGGCCTCTACACATCTTCACCTTCGCCTCCACAAGATAATGATCAGACATCCCTCCAGTTGCACCTCTCAGCACATTAACATCCAAAAGTCTCTTTCACGCGCCTATCAATTAACACGTAATCCAATAACGCTCTCTGGCCTTCTTTCCTACTTACATACGTATAATTATATATATCTCTCTTTCAAACCAGGTATTCCCAATCACCAGTCCTTTTTCTGCACAGAAATCTACAAGCTCTTCACCATTTCAATTTACAACTACTGAACACCCCATGTACACCAATTATTCCCTCAACTGCCACATTACTCACCTTTGCATTCAAATCACTTATCACTATAACCCGGTCTCGTGCATGAAAACTTCTAAGACACTCACTCAGC
The DNA here is from genome assembly GCF_036320965.1 of Panulirus ornatus. Lineage (NCBI taxonomy): Eukaryota > Metazoa > Arthropoda > Malacostraca > Decapoda > Palinuridae > Panulirus > Panulirus ornatus. The sequence continues at coordinate 36,393,326 of NC_092243.1, read as the reverse complement.
TGCTCCCAAAACACTTGCCTCTCATTATCTTTCTTCTCATGCCCAGGTGCATGGGCCCCAGTAATCACCCATCCCTCTCCATCCACTTTCAGTTTTACCCATATCAATCTAGAGTTTACTTTCTTAAACTTTATCACATACTCCCACAATTCCTGTTTCAGGAGTAGTGCTACTCCTTCCTTTGCTCTTGTCCTCTCACCAACCCCTGACTTTCCTCCCAAGACATTCTCAAACTACTCTTCCCATTTACCCTTGAGCTTCGTTTCACTCAGAATCAAAACATCCAGGTTCCTTTCCTCAACCATACTACCTATCTCTCCTTTTTTTCTCATTTGGTTACATCCACACACATTTAGACACCCCAGTCTGAGCCTTCGAGGAGAATGAGCACTCCCTGTGTGACTCCCTCTGTTTCCCCTTTTAGAAAGTGAAATACAAGGAGGGAAGGATTTATATATATATATATATATATATATATATATATATATATATATATATATATATATATATATATATATATATATATATTTCTCCTGTTTCCCCTTTTAGAAAGTTAAAATACAAGGAGGGGAGGGTTTCTCTCTCTCTCTCACCCACATGCACATACACTTCCACACACGCAAATATACGTACCTATACATCTCAACGTATACATATATATACACACACAGACATATACATATATACCCATGTAAATAATTCATACTGTCTGCCCTTATTCATTTCCATCGCCACCCCGCCACACATGAAATAACTACCCCCTCCCCCCAAATGTGCGCGAGGTAGCGCTAGGAAAAGACAACAAATGCCACATTCATTCACACTCAGTCTCTAGCTGTCATGTAATAATGCACCGAAACCACATCTCCCTTTCCACATCCAGGCCCCACAGAACTTTCCATGGTTTACCCCAGACGCTTCACATGCCCTGGTTCAATCCATTGACAGCACGTCAAACCCGGTATACCACATCGTTCCAATTCACTCTATTCCTTGCACGCCTTTCACCCTCCTGCATGTTCACGCCCCGAACACTCAAAATCTTTTTCACTCCATCCTTCCACCTCCAATTTGGTCTTCCACTTCTCCTCGTTCCCTCCACCTTTGACACATACATCCTCTCGGTCAATCTTTCCTTACTCATTCTCTCCATGTGACCAAACCATTTCAAAACACCCTCTTCTGCTCTCTCAACCACACTCTTTTTATTTCCACACATCTCTCTTACCCTTACATTACTTACTCGATCAAACCACCTCACACCACATATTGTCCTCAAACATCTCATTTCCAGCACATCCATCCTCCTGCGCACAACTCTATCCATAGCCCACGTCTCGCAACCATATAACATTGTTGGAACCACTATTCCTTCAAACATACCCATTTTTGCTTTCTGAGACGATGTTCTCGCCTTCCACACATTTTTCAATGCTCCCAGAACTTTCGCCCCCTCCCCCACCCTGTGACTCACTTCTGCTTCCATAGTTCCATCCGCTGCCAAATCCACTCCCAGATATCTAAAACACTTCACTTCCTCCAGTTTTTCTCCATTCAACCTTACCTCCCAATTGACTTGTCCCTCAGCCCTACTGTACCTAATGACCTTGCTCTTATTAACATTTACTCTCAGCTTTCTTCTTTCACACGCTACCAAACTCAGTCACCAGCTTCTGCAGTTTCTCACCCGAATCATCCACCAGCGCTGTATCATCAGCGAACAACAACTGACTCACTTCCCAAGCCCTCTCATCCACAACAGACTGCATACTTGCCCCTTTTTCCAAAACTCTTGCATTCACCTCCCTAACAACCATATCCATAAACAAATCAAACAACCATGAAGACATCACGCACCCGTGCCGCAAACCAACATTCAATGAGAACCAATCACTTTTCTCTCTTCCTACTTGTACACATGCCTTACATCTTCGATAAAAACTTTTCACTGCTTCGCACACCATATACTCTTATCACCTTCTATAGAGCATCTCTGTCAACTTTATCATAAGCCTTTTCAGATCTATGAATGCTACATACAAATCCAATTGTTTTTCTAAGTATTTCTCACATACATTTTTCAAAGGAAACACCTATTCCACATATCCTCTATCACATCTGAAACCACACTGCTCTTCCCCAATCTGATGTTCTGTACATGCCTTCACCCTCTCAATCAACACCCTCCCATATAATTTACCAGGAATACTCAACAAACTTATACCTCTGTAATTTGAACATTCATCTTTATCCCCTTTGCCTTTGTACAATGGCATTATGCATGCGCTCCGTCAAACCTCAGGCTCTTCACCTTGAGCCATACATTCATTGAATATTCTCACCAACCAGTCAACAACACAGTCACCCACTTTTTTGATGAATTCCATTGCAATACCATCCAAACCCACCACCTTGCAGGCTTTCATCTCTCGCAAAACTTTCACTACCTCTTCTCTGTTTACCAAATGATTCTCCTTGACCATCTGACTTCCCACACCACCTCGGCCAAAACACCCTATATCTACCACTCTATCATCTAACACATTCAACAAACCTTCAAAATACTCACTTCATCTTATATCGCCACTACTTGTTATTACCGCCCGATTAGCCCGATGTTCCCATTTCTTCTCTTGTCTTACGCACTTTATTTACCTCCTTCCAAAACATCTTTTTATTCTCCATAGAATTTAACGTCACCCTCTCTCCCCAACTCTCGTTTGCCTTCTTTTTCACCTCTTGCACCTTTCTCTTGACCTCCTGCCTCTTTCTTTTATACATCTTCCAGTCGTTTGCACTATTTCACTGCAAAAATCGTCCAAATGCCTCTCTCTTCTCTTTCACTAATAATCTTACTTCTTCATCCCTCTACCCACTGTCCTTTCTAATCTGACCACCTTCCACGCTTCTCATTCCACAAGCATCTTTTGCGCAAGCCATCGGTGCTTCCCTAGATATATCCCATTCCTTCCTCACTCGACTTACGTTCTTTGCTTTCACCGTTATCCATTCTGCATTCAGTCTCTCCTGGTACTTCCTCACACAAGTCTCCTTCCCAAGCTCGCTTACTCTCACCACTCTCCTCACCTCAACATTCTCTCTTCTTTTCAGAAGGCCTCTACACATCTTCACCTTCGCCTCCACAAGATAATGATCAGACATCCCTCCAGTTGCACCTCTCAGCACATTAACATCCAAAAGTCTCTTTCACGCGCCTATCAATTAACACGTAATCCAATAACGCTCTCTGGCCTTCTTTCCTACTTACATACGTATAATTATATATATCTCTCTTTCAAACCAGGTATTCCCAATCACCAGTCCTTTTTCTGCACAGAAATCTACAAGCTCTTCACCATTTCAATTTACAACTACTGAACACCCCATGTACACCAATTATTCCCTCAACTGCCACATTACTCACCTTTGCATTCAAATCACTTATCACTATAACCCGGTCTCGTGCATGAAAACTTCTAAGACACTCACTCAGCTGCTCCCAAAACACTTGCCTCTCATTATCTTTCTTCTCATGCCCAGGTGCATGGGCCCCAGTAATCACCCATCCCTCTCCATCCACTTTCAGTTTTACCCATATCAATCTAGAGTTTACTTTCTTAAACTTTATCACATACTCCCACAATTCCTGTTTCAGGAGTAGTGCTACTCCTTCCTTTGCTCTTGTCCTCTCACCAACCCCTGACTTTCCTCCCAAGACATTCTCAAACTACTCTTCCCATTTACCCTTGAGCTTCGTTTCACTCAGAATCAAAACATCCAGGTTCCTTTCCTCAACCATACTACCTATCTCTCCTTTTTTTCTCATTTGGTTACATCCACACACATTTAGACACCCCAGTCTGAGCCTTCGAGGAGAATGAGCACTCCCTGTGTGACTCCCTCTGTTTCCCCTTTTAGAAAGTGAAATACAAGGAGGGAAGGATTTATATATATATATATATATATATATATATATATATATATATATATATATATATATATATATATATATATATATATATATTTCTCCTGTTTCCCCTTTTAGAAAGTTAAAATACAAGGAGGGGAGGGTTTCTCTCTCTCTCTCACCCACATGCACATACACTTCCACACACGCAAATATACGTACCTATACATCTCAACGTATACATATATATACACACACAGACATATACATATATACCCATGTAAATAATTCATACTGTCTGCCCTTATTCATTTCCATCGCCACCCCGCCACACATGAAATAACTACCCCCTCCCCCCAAATGTGCGCGAGGTAGCGCTAGGAAAAGACAACAAATGCCACATTCATTCACACTCAGTCTCTAGCTGTCATGTAATAATGCACCGAAACCACATCTCCCTTTCCACATCCAGGCCCCACAGAACTTTCCATGGTTTACCCCAGACGCTTCACATGCCCTGGTTCAATCCATTGACAGCACGTCGAACCCGGTATACCACATCGTTCCAATTCACTCTATTCCTTGCACGCCTTTCACCCTCCTGCATGTTCACGCCCCGAACACTCAAAATCTTTTTCACTCCATCCTTCCACCTCCAATTTGGTCTTCCACTTCTCCTCGTTCCCTCCACCTTTGACACATACATCCTCTCGGTCAATCTTTCCTTACTCATTCTCTCCATGTGACCAAACCATTTCAAAACACCCTCTTCTGCTCTCTCAACCACACTCTTTTTATTTCCACACATCTCTCTTACCCTTACATTACTTACTCGATCAAACCACCTCACACCACATATTGTCCTCAAACATCTCATTTCCAGCACATCCATCCTCCTGCGCACAACTCTATCCATAGCCCACGTCTCGCAACCATATAACATTGTTGGAACCACTATTCCTTCAAACATACCCATTTTTGCTTTCTGAGACGATGTTCTCGCCTTCCACACATTTTTCAATGCTCCCAGAACTTTCGCCCCCTCCCCCACCCTGTGACTCACTTCTGCTTCCATAGTTCCATCCGCTGCCAAATCCACTCCCAGATATCTAAAACACTTCACTTCCTCCAGTTTTTCTCCATTCAACCTTACCTCCCAATTGACTTGTCCCTCAGCCCTACTGTACCTAATGACCTTGCTCTTATTAACATTTACTCTCAGCTTTCTTCTTTCACACGCTACCAAACTCAGTCACCAGCTTCTGCAGTTTCTCACCCGAATCATCCACCAGCGCTGTATCATCAGCGAACAACAACTGACTCACTTCCCAAGCCCTCTCATCCACAACAGACTGCATACTTGCCCCTTTTTCCAAAACTCTTGCATTCACCTCCCTAACAACCATATCCATAAACAAATCAAACAACCATGAAGACATCACGCACCCGTGCCGCAAACCAACATTCAATGAGAACCAATCACTTTTCTCTCTTCCTACTTGTACACATGCCTTACATCTTCGATAAAAACTTTTCACTGCTTCGCACACCATATACTCTTATCACCTTCTATAGAGCATCTCTGTCAACTTTATCATAAGCCTTTTCAGATCTATGAATGCTACATACAAATCCAATTGTTTTTCTAAGTATTTCTCACATACATTTTTCAAAGGAAACACCTATTCCACATATCCTCTATCACATCTGAAACCACACTGCTCTTCCCCAATCTGATGTTCTGTACATGCCTTCACCCTCTCAATCAACACCCTCCCATATAATTTACCAGGAATACTCAACAAACTTATACCTCTGTAATTTGAACATTCATCTTTATCCCCTTTGCCTTTGTACAATGGCATTATGCATGCGCTCCGTCAAACCTCAGGCTCTTCACCTTGAGCCATACATTCATTGAATATTCTCACCAACCAGTCAACAACACAGTCACCCACTTTTTTGATGAATTCCATTGCAATACCATCCAAACCCACCACCTTGCAGGCTTTCATCTCTCGCAAAACTTTCACTACCTCTTCTCTGTTTACCAAATGATTCTCCTTGACCATCTGACTTCCCACACCACCTCGGCCAAAACACCCTATATCTACCACTCTATCATCTAACACATTCAACAAACCTTCAAAATACTCACTTCATCTTATATCGCCACTACTTGTTATTACCGCCCGATTAGCCCGATGTTCCCATTTCTTCTCTTGTCTTACGCACTTTATTTACCTCCTTCCAAAACATCTTTTTATTCTCCATAGAATTTAACGTCACCCTCTCTCCCCAACTCTCGTTTGCCTTCTTTTTCACCTCTTGCACCTTTCTCTTGACCTCCTGCCTCTTTCTTTTATACATCTTCCAGTCGTTTGCACTATTTCACTGCAAAAATCGTCCAAATGCCTCTCTCTTCTCTTTCACTAATAATCTTACTTCTTCATCCCTCTACCCACTGTCCTTTCTAATCTGACCACCTTCCACGCTTCTCATTCCACAAGCATCTTTTGCGCAAGCCATCGGTGCTTCCCTAGATATATCCCATTCCTTCCTCACTCGACTTACGTTCTTTGCTTTCACCGTTATCCATTCTGCATTCAGTCTCTCCTGGTACTTCCTCACACAAGTCTCCTTCCCAAGCTCGCTTACTCTCACCACTCTCCTCACCTCAACATTCTCTCTTCTTTTCAGAAGGCCTCTACACATCTTCACCTTCGCCTCCACAAGATAATGATCAGACATCCCTCCAGTTGCACCTCTCAGCACATTAACATCCAAAAGTCTCTTTCACGCGCCTATCAATTAACACGTAATCCAATAACGCTCTCTGGCCTTCTTTCCTACTTACATACGTATAATTATATATATCTCTCTTTCAAACCAGGTATTCCCAATCACCAGTCCTTTTTCTGCACAGAAATCTACAAGCTCTTCACCATTTCAATTTACAACTACTGAACACCCCATGTACACCAATTATTCCCTCAACTGCCACATTACTCACCTTTGCATTCAAATCACTTATCACTATAACCCGGTCTCGTGCATGAAAACTTCTAAGACACTCACTCAGCTGCTCCCAAAACACTTGCCTCTCATTATCTTTCTTCTCATGCCCAGGTGCATGGGCCCCAGTAATCACCCATCCCTCTCCATCCACTTTCAGTTTTACCCATATCAATCTAGAGTTTACTTTCTTAAACTTTATCACATACTCCCACAATTCCTGTTTCAGGAGTAGTGCTACTCCTTCCTTTGCTCTTGTCCTCTCACCAACCCCTGACTTTCCTCCCAAGACATTCTCAAACTACTCTTCCCATTTACCCTTGAGCTTCGTTTCACTCAGAATCAAAACATCCAGGTTCCTTTCCTCAACCATACTACCTATCTCTCCTTTTTTTCTCATTTGGTTACATCCACACACATTTAGACACCCCAGTCTGAGCCTTCGAGGAGAATGAGCACTCCCTGTGTGACTCCCTCTGTTTCCCCTTTTAGAAAGTGAAATACAAGGAGGGAAGGATTTATATATATATATATATATATATATATATATATATATATATATATATATATATATATATATATATATATATATATATTTCTCCTGTTTCCCCTTTTAGAAAGTTAAAATACAAGGAGGGGAGGGTTTCTCTCTCTCTCTCACCCACATGCACATACACTTCCACACACGCAAATATACGTACCTATACATCTCAACGTATACATATATATACACACACAGACATATACATATATACCCATGTAAATAATTCATACTGTCTGCCCTTATTCATTTCCATCGCCACCCCGCCACACATGAAATAACTACCCCCTCCCCCCAAATGTGCGCGAGGTAGCGCTAGGAAAAGACAACAAATGCCACATTCATTCACACTCAGTCTCTAGCTGTCATGTAATAATGCACCGAAACCACATCTCCCTTTCCACATCCAGGCCCCACAGAACTTTCCATGGTTTACCCCAGACGCTTCACATGCCCTGGTTCAATCCATTGACAGCACGTCGAACCCGGTATACCACATCGTTCCAATTCACTCTATTCCTTGCACGCCTTTCACCCTCCTGCATGTTCACGCCCCGAACACTCAAAATCTTTTTCACTCCATCCTTCCACCTCCAATTTGGTCTTCCACTTCTCCTCGTTCCCTCCACCTTTGACACATACATCCTCTCGGTCAATCTTTCCTTACTCATTCTCTCCATGTGACCAAACCATTTCAAAACACCCTCTTCTGCTCTCTCAACCACACTCTTTTTATTTCCACACATCTCTCTTACCCTTACATTACTTACTCGATCAAACCACCTCACACCACATATTGTCCTCAAACATCTCATTTCCAGCACATCCATCCTCCTGCGCACAACTCTATCCATAGCCCACGTCTCGCAACCATATAACATTGTTGGAACCACTATTCCTTCAAACATACCCATTTTTGCTTTCTGAGACGATGTTCTCGCCTTCCACACATTTTTCAATGCTCCCAGAACTTTCGCCCCCTCCCCCACCCTGTGACTCACTTCTGCTTCCATAGTTCCATCCGCTGCCAAATCCACTCCCAGATATCTAAAACACTTCACTTCCTCCAGTTTTTCTCCATTCAACCTTACCTCCCAATTGACTTGTCCCTCAGCCCTACTGTACCTAATGACCTTGCTCTTATTAACATTTACTCTCAGCTTTCTTCTTTCACACGCTACCAAACTCAGTCACCAGCTTCTGCAGTTTCTCACCCGAATCATCCACCAGCGCTGTATCATCAGCGAACAACAACTGACTCACTTCCCAAGCCCTCTCATCCACAACAGACTGCATACTTGCCCCTTTTTCCAAAACTCTTGCATTCACCTCCCTAACAACCATATCCATAAACAAATCAAACAACCATGAAGACATCACGCACCCGTGCCGCAAACCAACATTCAATGAGAACCAATCACTTTTCTCTCTTCCTACTTGTACACATGCCTTACATCTTCGATAAAAACTTTTCACTGCTTCGCACACCATATACTCTTATCACCTTCTATAGAGCATCTCTGTCAACTTTATCATAAGCCTTTTCAGATCTATGAATGCTACATACAAATCCAATTGTTTTTCTAAGTATTTCTCACATACATTTTTCAAAGGAAACACCTATTCCACATATCCTCTATCACATCTGAAACCACACTGCTCTTCCCCAATCTGATGTTCTGTACATGCCTTCACCCTCTCAATCAACACCCTCCCATATAATTTACCAGGAATACTCAACAAACTTATACCTCTGTAATTTGAACATTCATCTTTATCCCCTTTGCCTTTGTACAATGGCATTATGCATGCGCTCCGTCAAACCTCAGGCTCTTCACCTTGAGCCATACATCATTGAATATTCTCACCAACCAGTCAACAACACAGTCACCCACTTTTTTGATGAATTCCATTGCAATACCATCCAAACCCACCACCTTGCAGGCTTTCATCTCTCGCAAAACTTTCACTACCTCTTCTCTGTTTACCAAATGATTCTCCTTGACCATCTGACTTCCCACACCACCTCGGCCAAAACACCCTATATCTACCACTCTATCATCTAACACATTCAACAAACCTTCAAAATACTCACTTCATCTTATATCGCCACTACTTGTTATTACCGCCCGATTAGCCCGATGTTCCCATTTCTTCTCTTGTCTTACGCACTTTATTTACCTCCTTCCAAAACATCTTTTTATTCTCCATAGAATTTAACGTCACCCCTCTCTCCCCAACTCTCGTTTGCCTTCTTTTTCACCTCTTGCACCTTTCTCTTGACCTCTGCCTCTTTCTTTTATACATCTTCCAGTCGTTTGCACTATTTCACTGCAAAATCGTCCAAATGCCTCTCTCTTCTCTTTCACTAATAATCTTACTTCTTCATCCTCTACCCACTGTCCTTTCTAATCTGACCACCTTCCACGCTTCTCATTCCACAAGCATCTTTTGCGCAAGCCATCGGTGCTTCCCTAGATATATCCCATTCCTTCCTCACTCGACTTACGTTCTTTGCTTTCACCGTTATCCATTCTGCATTCAGTCTCTCCTGGTACTTCCTCACACAAGTCTCCTTCCCAAGCTCGCTTACTCTCACCACTTCCTCACCTCAACACGTATAATTATATATATCTCTCTTTCAAACCAGGTATTCCCAATCACCAGTCCTTTTTCTGCACAGAAATCTACAAGCTCTTCACCATTTCAATTTACAACTACTGAACACCCCATGTACACCAATTATTCCCTCAACTGCCACATTACTCACCTTTGCATTCAAATCACTTATCACTATAACCCGGTCTCGTGCATGAAAACTTCTAAGACACTCACTCAGCTGCTCCCAAAACACTTGCCTCTCATTATCTTTCTTCTCATGCCCAGGTGCATGGGCCCCAGTAATCACCCATCCCTCTCCATCCACTTTCAGTTTTACCCATATCAATCTAGAGTTTACTTTCTTAAACTTTATCACATACTCCCACAATTCCTGTTTCAGGAGTAGTACTACTCCTTCCTTTGCTCTTGTCCTCTCACCAACCCCTGACTTTACTCCCAAGACATTCTCAAACTACTCTTCCCATTTACCCTTGAGCTTCGTTTCACTCAGAATCAAAACATCCAGGTTCCTTTCCTCAACCATACTACCTATCTCTCCTTTTTTTCTCATTTGGTTACATCCACACACATTTAGACACCCCAGTCTGAGCCTTCGAGGAGAATGAGCACTCCCTGTGTGACTCCTTCTGTTTCCCCTTTTAGAAAGTGAAATACAAGGAGGGAAGGATTTCTATATATATACATATATATATATATATATATATATATATATATATATATATATATATATATATATATATATATATATATATATATATATATATATATTTCTCCTGTTTCCCCTTTTAGAAAGTTAAAATACAAGGAGGGGAGGGTTTCTCTCTCTCTCTCACCCACATGCACATACACTTCCACACTCGCAAATATACGTACCTATACATCTCAACGTATACATATATATACACACACAGACATATACATATATATACCCATGTAAATAATTCATACTGTCTGCCCTTATTCATTCCCATCGCCACCCCGCCACACATGAAATAACTACCCCCTCCCCCCAAATGTGCGCGAGGTAGCGCTAGGAAAAGACAACAAATGCCACATTCATTCACACTCAGTCTCTAGCTGTCATGTAATAATGCACCGAAACCACATCTCCCTTTCCACATCCAGGCCCCACAGAACTTTCCATGGTTTACCCCAGACGCTTCACATGCCCTGGTTCAATCCATTGACAGCACGTCGAACCCGGTATACCACATCGTTCCAATTCACTCTATTCCTTGCACGCCTTTCACCCTCCTGCATGTTCACGCCCCGAACACTCAAAATCTTTTTCACTCCATCCTTCCACCTCCAATTTGGTCTTCCACTTCTCCTCGTTCCCTCCACCTTTGACAAATACATCCTCTCGGTCAGTCTTTCCTTACTCATTCTCTCCATGTGACCAAACCATTTCAAAATACCCTCTTCTGCTCTCTCAACCACACTCTTTTTATTACCATACATCTCTCTTACCCTTACATTATTTACTCGATCAAACCATCTCACACCATATATTGTCCTCAAACATCTCATTTCTAGCACATCCACCCTCCTCCTCACAACTGTATCCATAGCCCACGCCTCGCAACCATATAACATTGTTGGAACGACTATTCCTTCAAACATACCCATTTTTGCTTTCCGAGATAATGTTCTCGACTTCCACACATTCTTCAAGGCTCCCAGAACTTTCGCCACCTCCCCCACCCTATGATTCACCTCCGCCTCCTTGGTTCCATCCGCTGCCAAATCCACTCCCAGTTATCTAAAACACTTCGCTTCCTCCAGCGTTTCTCCATTGAAACTTACCTCACAATTGACTTGTCCCTCAACTCTACTGTACCTAATAACCTTGCTCTTCTGCGTTAGCAAGGTAGCGCCTGGAAACATGAAAGAATGGCCCAACCCACCCACATACACATGTATATACATAAACGCCTACACACGCACATATACATACTCATACATTTTAATGTATACATATATATATACATACACAGACATATACATATATACACATGCACATATTCATCCATGTTGCCTTCATCCATTTACGTCGCCACCCCGACACACATGAAATTGCACCCCCCCCCCTGCCCCCGCGCACGCGTAAGGTAGCGCGAGGAAAAGACAACAAAGGCCACATTCGTTCACACTCAGTCTCTAGGTGTCATGTGTAAAGCACCGAAACCACAGCTCCCTTTCCACATCCAGGCCCCACTTGGTTTACCCCAGACGCTTCACATACCCTGGTTCAATACATTGACAGCACGTCGACCCTGGTATACCACATCGTTTCAATTCACTCTATTCCTTGCACGTCTTTCACCTTATATGTTCAGGCTCCGATCGCTCAAAATCTTTTTCACCCCATACTTCCACCTCCAATTTGTGTGTGTGTGTGTGTGTGTGTGTGTGTGTGTGTGTGTGTGTGTTGTGTGTGTGTGTGTGTGCTTGTGTCTTTGTGTCTGTGTCTGTGTGTCTCTGTCTGTGTATTTATTTTGTTTTTTGTATTACTTATTCGCCATTTCCCGCTTTAGCGAGATAGCACCAGGAAACATCCGAAGAAAGGCCACATTCGCTCACATTCATTCTCTAGCTGCCATGTGTAATGCACCGAAAACACAGTTCCCTATCCACATCCAGGTACCACAGAACTTTCCATGGCTTACCCCGGCAAATTCGCATGCCCTGATTAAGTCCATTGACAGCACTTCAACCCCAGTATACCACATCGTTCCACTTCATTCTACTCCGCCCTGGCCTTTCATCCTCTTTCATGTTTAAGCCCCGATCGCTCAAAATCTTTTTCACTCCATCCTTCCACCTCCAGTTTGGTGTCCCGCTTCTCCTTATTCCCTCCACTTCAGACATGTATATCCTCTTTGTCAACATTTCCTCATCATCTCAATCACTTCATTTCCAACACATCCACCCTTCTCCGCACAGCCCTATCTATTGGACATGCCTTGGAACCATGTGATATAGTTGGAACCACTATTCCTTCAAACATACTCATTTTTTGCTCTCCAAGACAACGTTCTCTTTTCTACACATTCTTCATCGCTCCCAGAACTCACACCCACTTCTCCACCCTATGACTCACTTCCATGGTTCCATTTGCTGCTAATTCACTCCCAGATATCTAAAATACTTAACTTACTGCAATTTTTCTTTATTCAAACTTACTTCCCAACAAACTTGCCCTTTAAATCTGCTGAACCTAATAACATTGCTGTTATTCACATTTATTCTCAACTTTTTCCTTCCACACACTCTTCCAAACTCAGTCACCAACTGCAGTTTCTTACGCGAATCAGCCACTACTGCTCTATCATCGGCGAACAACAGCTAACTCAATTCCAAGGCCCTCTCATCCCCACCATACTCATGAGTGCTCATCCCTCTCTCCAAAACTCTTGCATTTACCAACCTCACCACCTCATCCATAAACAAATTAAACAACCATGGGGACATCACACAACCCTGCCGCAGACCGACTTTCACGGGGAACCAATCACTCTCCTCTCTTCTTATTGTACACATGCCTTCCATCCTTGATAAGAACTCCTCACAGCTTGCAGCAGGTTACCTCCCCCCTTATCCCGTTTCCCTGTATAAAATGGCACTATATTTGCATTCCTCCAGTCCTCAGGCACTTCACCATGATCCATACATACATTAGATATACTTAAAAACCAATCCACAACACAGCCACCCCTCTCTTAATGAATTCAATGCAATACCATTGACTCCCACCGCCTTGCTGGATTTTATCTTCCGCAAGGCTTTCACCACCTCTTTCTTTTCACCAAACTACTCTCCCTTGTTCTCTCACTTCGCATACCACCTCGATGTAAACCCACGATATATGCCACTCCGTTGTCAAACACATTTAACAATCCCCCAGAATATTCACTTCATCTCCTCACTCCATCATTACCTGTTATCACTTTCCCTTTTGCTCCATTCACCGATGTTCCCATTTGTTCTCTTGGTTTGCGCACATTATTTATTTCCTTCTAAAACATCTTTTTTTTCTCCCTAAAGTTTAATGATACTCTTTCACCCCAACTCGCATTTGCCCTCATAATCAACCCCTGCACCTTCCTCTTGACCTCCTGCCGCTTTCTCTTATACATCTCCCAATCATTTGCACTTCTTCCTGGTAAGTACTGCCCAAACGGTCTCTTTTTTCTTTCGCATGCCACATGCATTTCTTGCACATGCCATCACCGCTTCCCTAAATACCTCCCACTCTTCATTCACTCCCCTCTCTTCACTTTCTTTCACCTTTTGGCATTATACACTCAGTCTTTTCTGGTATTTCTTCACACAAGTTTCCTTTCCAAGTTTACCTACTCTCACCACTCTCTTCTCCCCGACATTGTCTCCTCTTTTTCGAAAACCTTTACAATTCTTTACCCTCGGCTCCAATAGATAGTGATCAGATATCCCACCAACTGCTCCTATGAGTATCACTCCTACTCACATACGTATACTTGTGTTTATTCCCAATCAGTCTTTTTTTTCAGCACACAACTCCACAAGCTGTTTACCATTTCTTCTCACAATACTGAATGCCCCATGCACACCAATTATACCCTCAATTGCCAGATTATTTATCTTCGCATTTGAATCACCTATCAGTAATACCCAGTCTCGTGCACCAAAACTGCTGACACACTGAGTGAACTGCTCCCAAAACACTTACATCTCATGATCTTTCTTCACATGGCAAAGTACTTAAACTTTGATAATCACCCATCTTTCGCCATCCACTTTCAATTTTACCAACATCAATCTTGAATTCACTTTTCTCTATCACACACTCCCACAACTCCTGCTTCAGGAGCATTGCTACTCCTTCCTTAGCTGTTGTCCTCTCACCAACCCCTGACTTTACTCTCAAGACATTTTCAAACCATTCTCCCACTTTACCCTTTAGCTTCGCTTCACTTCACTCAGAGCCAAAACATCCAGGTTTCTCTCCTCAAGCATACTACCTATCTCTCCTATCTTCTCATCTTGGTTACATCCACACACATTCAGACGCCCTAATCTGAGCCGTCGCGGAGGATGAGCACTCCCCGCTTGACTCCTTCTTCTGTTTCAGTACATGACGAGGGTGCACAATGAGGGGAACTATTAAAAGAATTTCATCAAAGAAAGTATGTTTAGGACCAGGATTTATTCCTCAACGATTCGCCATGTGTATTTAAGAGATATGATTATTCATCACTATTTGTTAGGGTTATTGATTACCTGAATGATGACCCAACCTTTTAGAATTCAAATGAAATGGTTGAATCATTCTCTCATATTATTCAGGCTGTATCAGTCCTTAGGGAATACGATCAATCTAGTGTGAATTATATGTTGTCTCATATCGTCCTGCTCCACTTGTCTTGCTTAGGAAAATATCTATTGCCTGTAGGGAAGATCAAGCAGAGGGGAGATGCCGTTAAGATGACAACAACGGAATTTATGGAAGGGGATGAAGGCAAGAAGTGGGTGTAGGTGAAAAAGAAACGTCATATACAGGAGTTGGGTACGGAGGGATGGCCTGTTGTCCGTGGTAATGTCTAGATGAGATGGGGAAGGCAGCTGGCATATATGGTAAAGAGAAGCCAGATTGTATAGGGTACATGGTCTGGAAGGGAACACAGTGGGAGAGATGTGACGAGGTGTTTAAACCCTTACAAGGTATGTGAATGATTGGACGAGGGTTATGTGGGTGGTACGAATGTCGGGGGCAAGTCAAGGTTGATAGCACTGTACGAGGTGAGGAGACTGGCATTAGATTAGCACAAGGCTAAGAACTGCGGAGGACGAAGAAAGATTTTGTTAAGTGTGATGAATATTGAAAACCAAGGTAAAGGTTGTAGAGCGTTACATATTGTGAAGCGCAAGGCATTGGTTTTGGTGCATTTTGAACTTAGAGAGAGAGAGAGAGAGAGAGAGAGAGAGAGAGAGAGAGAGAGAGAGAGAGAGAGAGAGAGAGAGAGAGAGGGGGGGGGGGGGTAGGGGGGAGCTTTAAGAACATTACCAGCTGCAAAGATCAATACAAGGGTTCTAGAAGTGCTTTGAGTGGTGAAGAGCGCAACGAGGTTAGAGTCGTCTTTGAGCTGTAAAGAGGACAGTGTAACTTCGAGTCAAGCAGAGTAAGATTAGTAAAGTCCAACATTCGATGGAAAGTCGGACGAGATTTATAGAGCCTTAAGATCCGTGACAAGTAAAGCGAGAACTGTAAAACCTTTAAGTCAGGAAAGAGTGAGACAGTCTGTATTGTGTTATGAAGTGGAGAGGGTACGATGAAATTAGTAGAGCCTTATGGATTACGTGAGGTCAGATGTGTAAAACTAATACAATCTGTAGAGATGAGAGAAAAGTTAGTGGAGCGTTGCTAGTTGTGGGAAGCGGGAGGGAATGTATGTAACATCACGTGTTACAGTGGGGTAAGGCAAGGCGACAAAACGCCTTGCCTTACCCTCACTATAACGCGTGATATTTACCTCCCGTTCTCCATAAGTTGTAACGCTCCACTAACTTCTCTCCCATCCCTACAGCTTATAACAGGGGAGTGGTGACTGAGAGGATGCGTGGATATGGTTACTAGTTATGGAGAGTGGGACGAGGCGTGAAGAGCCTAATGAGGTGTGGTGAACAGTGCCATGTTTAAAGAGCGTTAGGGGACGTGCTCAATGGAACTAGTTGTGGACAGCGGCACGAAGTATGGAGAGCTAAATGAGGGGCAGAGAGCGGGTCGAGGTGTTGTTGAGCGGGGTGAGGTGTGTAGAGTGGCTGGAGGTACGGAGAGGAAGAAGCAGTGTGCAGGGAGAGAAAGAGGTCGAGAGAAACAAGGTCATCGAGGGGAAGTGAGAATGGGAAGATGGAGGCGTACGTGGCAGGTCGTGGTAGGAAGGGTGGGCTGTGGTGAGGGGACGACGTGCTAGGAGGGACGATGTAGGTCACTGGGAATCTTAGCCTGGTGGGTGTGGTGCCTCCATGTCAATAACCAACTAATTAAAGACGATCGTGTGTATGGACGAATGATTACAGTAACGAAGAGCTACAGAACTATACATAATTACCCAGAAAATAAAAGGTAAAACTCCCAACTTTCACTGGAAACCTTTGCTCTCTGGTTCCACCGATCATTTCTTATTTTCCAGAAAAGGGAAAAAAAAAAAACCGCGTCTCACCATCCCACAGTCTGCCGCTACGGGATGCGTCAGTTCTTTATTTCTGTAAAGTGCTAATGATTTCCAGAGAAATGAATTCCTCTGCTTCGTTTGAGAATAATTAGATTCGTTATTGGGCAATATATAATTTAATATTCAATCTGTATTTTAGCATGACAGAATCATTCATATCTATTTTGTTTCTTCTCAATGAGAGATTATCTGAAGAATCGTAGAGATAAATCCCGTATCGTCATGAGGAGAAACCTTGAATGTGTCAAATTAAAGGAAGCGACACTTTAGAAACCCAAGACATTATTTCTGTGTATTTGATATTGGCTGTTCTAGTGTGTGTGTGTGTGTGTGTGTGTGTGTGTGTGTGTGTGTGTGTGTGTAATTACCTATTTGTCCACATGATCATCTTTAGTTAGTAGGTTATTGACACGGGGGCACCATACCAGGCTAAGATTCCCAGTGACCTACATCGTTCCTCCCAGCCAGTCGTCCCCTCACCACATCCCTCCCTCACTACCACGACCTGCTTTGGGTGCCATGTACTGAACCTTTAGTTTGCTATCATGCGACATTTTAGATTAATGTATGATGTGTACAATAACCACGTCCTCAGTCATATTAATCCATTTGATCACCGCTCTTATGCTAAACTACGTCTTCCTCACATCCTAAACAAAGATTCTTGGTTAATGTCATGTTTTGTCGTCTGATTGTTTATCTCCTTCTCTCTCGAAGAACTGTTCACTGTCTACGACTTTGTTTTAAAAACTTAAAGTTTGTTGTGAGATCACACCTTACTCTTCTCTCCTCTACGGTGGGCATATATAAAGGCCATAGCTTTTCCTTGTAACTCAGCTCTCTATGTTCTGGTTCTGTCTTTGTGGTTCTCCTCTGGGTGTTATATCTTACTTCTTTGTGCTTCTGTAGGTGCGGTGACCCAACTTGAGAAGCACATTCAAGTTCCGACCTTGTGTATGATGAGAACAAATTGCTTAGTAATATCTTATCCATGAACTTGAATGATATTCTGATGTTTCCTAGTAGACTGTTGGTCCCTTCTTAACTATTCTCCCGTGGTTGGACTTTGGCGCTGGCTAGGGACAATGGCGGCTCACAAGTCTTTCTCACACGAATTTCTGCAACTCGTTTCATGCCAGATGATAGTCATACCTAGGTCTTCTTTCACTGTGACTTTACATGTACTTGGACTGAACATCATCCCCCATGTATCAAAGTAACGTTGTAGTTTTTCAAGCTCTCTTTGTAAAGTTTTGCATTCCTCCACGCTTTCCATTTCCTGGAACCGAACACTGTTGCACTCCGCTGGTCGCTTTAACTCCTTTTTAAAAGGCTGTTCTTACATGCGTCTTTAGTTTCTTCTACTTGGATAATCTTTTATCCATCGAAGAAGTTATTTCCTTTAATCCTGGCGGGTGATCCAGCCTCTTAATCAGCCCTCCATGTAATACAGAATCAAATGCTTTCTGACAGTTCGCATATAAACAATCCACTAAACCTTCCCTCTTGTCTCATACAGAGCTTACTCACTTCCTTTCCCAAAAGTTGTGCTGTTTCTCACTTAGGTCGTGTCTCCTCTGTAGAGAGTCATGCGTTTCCTCTCTAGTTATCAGTGACATCGACCTGTAGTTCAGTTCCTGTTCGTAGCCTTCGTACTTACAGACAGATATGACGTTTGCACTTGGCAGTTTACATCTCTCAACCGACATCCTGAATAGCATTTTAAGAGTTTTACTTAGTGTATCTGCACACATATGCCTACGATCTCCACACTTGGGAGTCAGGTGGAGGTAGAGAGTAGAGAGTGGGATGATTTGAATTGTGGGAGAGAATAGAGTCCTACCTTGACCTGTACTTTGACGATTTATAAAGGGATTACATCCTCTTATGTACATGGCTTCTGTGTTAGCCTTGTAGGACCGAGGCAGTGTTTCATCATTAATGTGTTTTCAATATGATGCTGACGAGTGAGGTTTATGTTTTGTTGCTGTTGCTTATGTAGCTTCGGGCTTCCTTTTTGGCGATGAACTGTTAAGCGTCAACTGTTATGTACCAGTCGTACCCATGTGCTTCACGTTGTTTAGAAGTTTACAACCTTCGTCTGGGTAGGAATTCTTGTAAACTAAGTTGATAGACTGTACTGGGTTATTGTTCTGGGTGAGATCATGTTTCATGATGAACGTTGTATCAAAACGACTTAAACTGCATAGGTATGACTATTACGTCACTCAGACGACGCTTAACACTTCATCTTCAAAACAGAGGCCCTTTATAACAGCAAGATGGTACGAATCTCACTCATCAACACCTTAATGAAAACACAATAATACTGAAGCATTGCCACTACCTTACAAGACTGCACATAACAAAAGCCACGTACGTAAGAGAGTTTAATCCATTCACATCATCAAAAAACAAGATAAGCTGGGATTCAACAGTTATTCGCTACCGCACCCCAAATGACTTCCCTGTATCTCCACCGGACTTTCCCAGGTGTGGCGATCTCAGGCAAACTTCCCATCCGTTGACTCATCATGTATAACCCTTAGAGACCACACTCCGAGAGAACATGGTCCACAGATCAACATATCATCATCATCGCTGTCATCTGTAACATTTCAAGATGTGGCTCATTCCTGCTTTGTTCTTCATATTTTGTCATGTCATTTACAATTACTTTGACTGAGATCTGCTGTGTTTGTGTGCCGGAAACATCGCATGTATTTCAAGAATAAAGTAAAAATGATTATAGGACATTCAACTCTCACTTTAGCGGATGAAAAAAGTTTAGCGACAAAAATGAAAAAGCGAACAGAAATCCAGGGAACGCTAAATGTTTTTTTTTATCTAACAAACAAATTACGTATATCTGTCGATATATATATATTTTTTTTTTTTTTTTTTTGCTTTGTCGCTGTCTCCCGCGTTTGCGAGGCAGCGCAAGGAAACAGACGAAAGAAATGGCCCAACCCACCCCCATACACATGTATATACATACGTCCACACACGCAAATATACATACCTACACAGCTTTCCATGGTTTACCCCAGACGCTTCACATGCCTTGAATCAATCCACTGACAGCACGTCAACCCCGGTATACCACATCGCTCCAATTCACTCTATTCCTTGCCCTCCTTTCACCCTCCTGCATGTTCAGGCCCCGATCACACAAAATCTTTTTCACTCCATCTTTCCACCTCCAATTTGGTCTCCCTCTTCTCCTCGTTCCCTCCACCTCCGACGCATATATCCTCTTGGTCAATCTTTCCTCACTCATTCTCTCTATGTGCCCAAACCATTTCAAAACACCCTCTTCTGCTCTCTCAACCACGCTCTTTTCATTTCCACACATCTCTCTTACCCTTACGTTACTTACTCGATCAAACCACCTCACACCACACATTGTCCTCAAACATCTCATTTCCAGCACATCCATCCTCCTGCGCACAACTCTATCCATAGCCCACGTGGTGAGAGTAAGTGAGCTTGGGAAGGAGACTTGTGTGAGGAAGTACCAGGAGAGACTGAGTACAGAATGGAAAAAGGTGAGAACAATGGAAGTAAGGGGAGTGGGGGAGGAATGGGATGTATTTAGGGAATCAGTGATGGATTGCGCGAAAGATGCTTGTGGCATGAGAAGAGTGGGAGGTGGGTTGATTAGAAAGGGTAATGAGTGGTGGGATGAAGAAGTAAGAGTATTAGTGAAAGAGAAGAGAGAGGCATTTGGACGATTTTTGCAGGGAAAAAATGCAATTGAGTGGGAGATGTATAAAAGAAAGAGACAGGAGGTCAAGAGAAAGGTGCAAGAGGTGAAAAAAAAGGGCAAATGAGAGTTGGGGTGAGAGAGTATCATTAAATTTTAGGGAGAATATATGTATATATATATATATATATATATATATATATATATATATATATATATATATATATATATATATATATATATATATGTATGTATATATACTACAACAGCAAGGATTTCAAGCACCATCAAAGCTGGGTAACTTTCCCTCTAGGCCGTGGAGACCTTAATAGAGAAACGATTGTTGGAGTGCCAGTGATCGAGTGCCCTTCGTCGTGTACATACAAGCGAAGGGTCTCACTGATCCCTTCCCACGGCCCAGGTGAAGGCTATGAAACTGGGTGAGCTGCCATGAAGTGTTTGCTAGGAGGTGGGGGAAGGGATTGAATGGCTGGGATATAGGAACTGGTGAGAGGCTACAAGGCATGTCGAACATACGACATAAAAACTCGAATTTAAGGAATTGATTGATATTTACTTGGTACACGTGACCGCTTCCTCAAACGCTGTCTTTGATTTGTTTTCTCGTATTTAGTTTTGTTCTGTAGAAATGGCATTATCATCTGAGGGATCGTGACTTAATGTATAGACGGACAAAATCGATGACAGATGTAGTTTTTCAAAATAGATCCCAAATGAAATTTATGCGTTAGTGTCAACGGACGCTTAGGATATCAAAGATGATTCTAAACTTCTAAAAATGATATTGCTCAAACACACTGGTTTCCCCGTGTTATAAACCCAGTGAACTGGTGCTTGCGCCATAACCAGCTCGCTTACTGTTTTGCATTTATTTATATTTACAACCACAAATATTGTTATTAATTCTTCTTTTGGAGTTCAGTTGGTTCATGAAATTAACATGCGTCATCAACCAGCTTTTGCCAATATAAGTTTTCATTATTCATCAGGAATGCAGCGTCAACGGATTATCTTTTCATTATGTGTCAAGTTCTGTGAGGTGCGAGTGGTAGGTATATATCCAGGTCACTATAAAAGAAAAGAAAAACAATAAAACCTCTGTCAAATGCCATATCAAAAGATCATTACACACAATACAGGGCAGGGTAGGTCACATCAGCGTTCAGGTAGACTGGCCCCGTGTTCCCACTGCTGAACACAAATGTACCATCGACGAAAAGGATCAGTCATATATGAGAATAATTTATGTTAATGCAGGGAGTGTTTGTACAACTATTTCAGTAAGAAGAAATTGCTTTGGAGGAAAATTATGATCTGATAAGCATTTTGAAATCTCTGCTAGATTATGAAAATAAGATTCCCTCTCCTAGTACGTAATACCTGGGTACACTCTGTATAGCAGTGATGCGGAAAATGAGAATACGATGGTGTCTTGCTATTCATTAAAGCGCAGCTTAATCCTGTGCTGAAAAAAATATTATAACTCTTGATGAAATCAGTTCCATTTTAAATGAAAGGATCACCAGCGCAAGAAAATAATAGTGGGATTAGTTTACAGGCCCACAGCACAGACACCAGAGGTAGACGAAATATCTTATGATCAATTAGCAGAAATTTTTAATGAACAAGATTTCATCATAATGGGAGATAAAACCTACCATTATCAAAGTGGGGAGAATACCTTTCCAGAGTATAGGGTGTGGTCTCTACCTGAATTTGCTTGACAGCGCCCTAACACAATTAGTTGAGATACCAACTCACAATGGAGACATATTAGATTTAGTTATATCTACAAATGAAGATCTGGTACATCATGATGAAGCGGGAGAAAAGTTTGGTACAAGTGTTCCCCGACAAATCACTTTTGAGTGAGCTTTCAACATAGCCTGTAATGATGGTCAACACGAAAGCCGCGGTTTTAAACATACCAGATTTTCGACGAGCAGATTTCAGTGGTCTTCGCATTGTTCTTACCAGGCCAGCTTGGGAGGATATTATTAATGAAGACGAGGTGGAGGTTGCTGGTAAAAACTCGTGTAACACTTTCAACGCAGTGGAGGAAACATATGTACCAGTGTGTATAAGATGGACGTATTCCAAAACGAGACCGAACTGGAATAAAGAAGTGTTATTGTCTAACAAAGAAATACATTACGAACTCAGAGAGACAAATAACCAAAATGACAGAGTAAATGATGTAATTGTGCATTGGAAAACTAGGAGACTTATACTTTAAAGCAAACGTCAATATGAAGCGTGTATGGCTGAAAATAGCAAATGAAACCCTTAAGAATTTTATAGTTGTGTTAGGGGTAAGAGAGTCTTCACCCAATCAGTTGCACCATTCATTACAGAAAATGGTGGCTTGATTCAAGATGGAAATGCCATTGAAAGGATTTTAAACCAATTTTTGCTTCTGTGTTTACGACTGAAGATACATCTTACGTCCCGAATCCAATTCCATTACTAAGAAAGGACAACGTTTTACGACATACTGAAGTAACACATAAAGATACGCTATCAGCGCTAAAAGGTAGGAGGGCAAACCAACAGGCCATGGTAAGTTTTATCTGAGGACACAC
This sequence comes from Panulirus ornatus, assembly GCF_036320965.1. Classification (NCBI taxonomy): domain Eukaryota; kingdom Metazoa; phylum Arthropoda; class Malacostraca; order Decapoda; family Palinuridae; genus Panulirus; species Panulirus ornatus. The sequence goes on along the minus strand of NC_092243.1, from coordinate 36,369,718 downwards.
TGAAGGAGACGGAAATTTAGATGGTTAAACCTCGGGTTCCTCTTTTCAGAGTCATTTGCTTTAGAAAATTTCTCATGATAATGGAAATTAACGAGAGTAAGAAAGTCATCACTGCCTGGGATTTATCGTACAATTAGCTTAAGATCTCTAGTTGTTAAGCAAATGGAAACCATCATTCGGGATAAGATTGTAAACAATTTAGAGGATCACTATTTAAACGAATCTTGATTCGTGATATGTATGATGAAAGTGAAACAGTTAATATGATCTAATCAAATTTTCAAAAACCATTCAAAAAAGTTCCTTATCCAAAGTTACTGACAAAAGTTAAGTCACATGGTATAGATGAGGTTGTACTTCGATGGTTAGGTAGCTAGCTGACTGGTTGTAAACAAAGAGTTGTGATTACTGATCAGGCCTTTGAATAGTCACACGCCACAAGTGGTGTGCCACAGTTTCACTCTTGGAACCTGTTATGTTTCTAATATTTATCATGATATTGGTCATGGGGTTTAATGTAAGATTTCTAGATTTGCGGATCACACTAAGTTGGAAATAAATCTAACAGAAACTGAACGTCTGCAGCTTCAAACTGACACATACAAACTTATGGACCGGGGTTAACATGTGGTGAAGGAATTTTGATATTGAGAGTGCAAAGTTTTACATATCGGCAGTGAGAATGAAGAGGGAGGCCACAGTCTGAATTCTTTTGAGCTACGAAAGGTTAGTGAGGAAAAGGACTTGGATTTGATAATCTCTGGTGACCGAAGACAAAGCGAGCAGTGCAGAGAAGCAACAAAAAAGGCGAAAAAAAATTGTTGGATCCATAGAAAGTGCTTTCGGAATTAGAATTAGGGAAATCATCGTCACACACTTTACATCTCCCTGGTGCGTCCCCATCGTGAATATTGTGTTCAGTTTTGGTCACCCTATTTGAGGGAAGACATAGACAGAATGGAAAGAGTACAGAGAGCAGCTACCAAGATGATTCCCTGACTGAGAAACAAATCCTATGAGAGTCAACCGAGCAAATTAAATCTACGTGGCTCAGAAAAGAGAAGGTTGAAAGGTGATATAATACAGGTATTCAAAATTACTGAAGGCTTCGATAATCTCGACCTAGCTTGCTACTTAAAGATGGATTCGTCTGATCTCATTGGGCAAACGTTTTGAATGAGGTAAAGTCCTTCTTCCTCCACAGAATTGTTGATAAATGGAATGATTTACCACTTAGAGTAATTGAAAGCAGTACTACATATACATCTAAGAATAGATCAGATAAATTTCGCTTGAAATCCACAAATGACATCAGTTGCATCTCCTTAAAGAAGCTGTGTCTTTATATTCCTGCCACAATAATCCATGAGATCTTCCACTGTCACAAACAGCCTCATTAAGATCCGTTGGTCTGTTGCTTGTTGAATTTAGTTGCAATCAGTTGATGTTGTTGTTGTTTTTATTTGTTAACAGAATCCATCTTGCACATCTCTTGTGATGGATTGTATCAGCTCATCAGTGTTTCTATCGGAACGGCAGAGAAGCAGGGTATATACCTGACGTTAACTTGTATGAAACTGTCACAAGGGAAAAAATCTTGAATGATGAAAACGAAAATGATAATCTTTGTCTTAGTTGCATGGCAGTGCTATCACGAATGCTTGTAACAATTTATAAAACGTTAGACAAAAACATTTTATGATCACGAATGTAAGTAGTAACTACAAGGTATACGCACGGCTATATGAATAAGTAGCATTACTCTGATTAAATCGGTACTCAGCTCGCACGGCAGTCTAACACACACACACACACACACACACACACACACACACACACACGGCAGGTTATCACCTCCTTTTGTCCTCTTCAGTTGCACGTGACTTCCAGCGTGACAAGTTGAGTCTACTCATTGTTCACTGTGCAGTTTGAGATGACGGTTGGAGGCACACGTGACCAGTTAGCCACAGTGAAGGCTGTAGTAAACCCCAGAGCATAGCGAGGTTGCCAGGCAGAGGCCACAAGTCTTGAAGTTACCCTGGGCAAGTCGTACCGACATCAATAAAAAGGCAAAATGGCTACTCTAGGTTTAGTCTCGAGGTGGCGCTGGGGGACAGCGTGTGGGAATCTTGCATGTTGTGGTAAAGCAGATGACGGCCCACAAGGGGACAGTAAACTGCATGGTCAGCATATTGATCTTTACTGTTTGTTGCGGTTGCTGTGCGGCAGAGAAACCAGGGATGATCAAGTCTCCTTCAGTACATCCTTAGCAGCTGCAGACTATATCACTCTACTTATCTTTCTGTTTACCTGTGTGTGTGTGTGTGTGTGTGTGTGGGTTGGTGGGTGTTTCCACATTTTTACTGTATGGGGAAGAGTTTTACGCTGATGGGTTCCCATTCTCATGAACATTTTCTACCATCATACAACTTTTCATTCTTTTGTCAGGTGTCCCCAGTTACTGTTTCGTCATTTAATTTGCTCCACTTGACCACACCTCTTATACTGTTAAACTACTTCTTTACATCATTAGTAACAAGTTGCTTCCTCACCTTCATGTTATATCTTCTGGTTGTTATACCTCATATCATTCGAGGAACTGTTATCCTGCGTTATCCATCTGGTTTAGATAGGTCTCTAGCCTTTCCCTGTAACTCATTTTTCTTGATTCTTATACCATCATTTTTTTGCCCTTGTCTGGACCTTCTTATTTAGCTATTTGTGCTTCTTTAATTGCGATGATCGAGCATTGAGGAGAATGATTTGTTTTTGGTCTGCCGCGGGATGTGATCAGCTTGTTGAATATATCCTTATCCACATACTTAAATGATATTCTAATACTTTCCAGTAAACAGTTTGTTTCTCTTGCTAAATATTATTGGAACTGAGGCCTTGTTTCACTCTGTCCCATCCTCATTTTATCAAGTATTCCTTGGGTTCAGTTTCATCAACCATATATATCAGAGTTTTACAGTTTGTCTGGGTCTCCTTGAAAGCTGGAGTAATTCTCCTTGCATTTTAGTTTCCTCATTACCTTAGCATCATCCGCAAATATATTGTGGTACGATCCTAATCCCTCTGGAAACTCATTCACAAGAATCACGATGATTACGTAATGGACCGAAGCTTGGTGCACGCCACTGGTGACATCAACCCATCTTGAGAGAAGGCTTCCATGACATACGTCCTTTCTTCCCAATCATTAAGATAATCCTCTGTATATCGAAGTAATATTTCCATTTTTCCTACCTGAGATCCAGTTTCTTCAACAGTCTCCTATGTTGTAATCTCAATTTTTTTCCCAGCAGTCCAGATACAGTCCTCTGTTTTGTTTATAATATAGTTCACTTTCTTGTACACATCAAAGAGTTCCTCACACACGACCTCCTTTCCATGAAATCATGACATCTCTCTTAGGTAGGTTGACTTGTGCAGAAAGTCACCATTGTGCTTTCCGATAATTTTTTTCAGTACCTTACACATCACAGTCGTCGGGGGGATGGCTCAGAATTCTTCTCTCGGTCTCTTTTCTAAGATATAGGTATGGTGTTTATCCCTCACCAACCTCCTTGGTATGTTAACCTTCTCCACCTTGAACAACATTTCAAGCGGTGTGTCAGGTGTATCTGTACACATCTTCAGCATATACAGAAAGCATCATATGGATTTTGAGCCTCATTGCGGTCATGATCCTTTCGTATTCTCCTCACGTCGTCTTTAGGGGTATTTCAAAGTCGTCCAGTTCCTCCTCCTCACTTCATATCATTGATGTTAGGGCTGTAGTATCTGTGAATAAGACATTTAGTTCCTTACTCACCCATGCATAGTACCTTATAATTCTTCTCTCTAAATCCCCTTTAGCCTGATTAGTAGCTTTGATTACCTATCTACCCCTGATGAATTTATGAAAAGGTTTTGGATTATCCTCTGCAATGATCACAACATTCTCTTCAAAGTTTGCCTGCTTCCCCTCTCTGATCATGCTATACTCGTTTCTTGCTCTCTTATACTTTATAAGTGTTGACCGGCTGGAGTGCTGGCCATATCTTCGTCACAACACATCGCGAAGCTCCTTTGCTTCTTGACAACCTTTCCTTTGTATTTGAGGCTACTGGTATGATCCTTCAGTGTAAATTCAGCGAAACCTTCCACTCCATTTCCCTGGCTCCTAGTTAGTGAACTCCTTTTCCCAGTTTACGTCATCACAGATATTGTTCTGTGAAATTTCCACAATTCAATCTTCTCTTTGAGTCTGATGTCATCTCTGCTCTGTTTATATCCTCAATTTACACTCTGTCAGACTGAAGCATCACATGATCACTTTTCCAGTTGGTGTATTGAAGACGGTAGTCTCAATTTCCATGTCACTATGTGTGAAGTTCTGGTAATGATGGTGTGTCAGCCCCTCTAACCGTAGTGTGTTTACTGACATAATGGTATGGAAAACTTTAAAGCCTGTGTCTCTATAACTCTGCGCGTCCATGAGAGTCCACGTTCCACTTGTACACTTATTTGTAATTGAAATCTCTCATTATCTTAGCTTACCATCTCCTCCATGTGGGCGCTTTACCATTTCTGATATCAGTCTGATTTTCTTTCATTGTTATCATTTCATAGCCATTCTAGCTCTTCAAAATCCTTTGAAGGATTATGTATGATTAACACCACTAAACAGTCTTTTACACGTACGCTTTGCATTATATGGTATATAAATGGGCCATCATCCGCTATCTCATGAAACGTAAGGTTATATCTGGAGGAGAGAGCCTGTCCTCTTCTTTCTTTACTCTTTCCTCTCTCGCTACCAATCACTCGGTTAGACAGACCAGGTCAGCCCTTATCTCTCCATAAGTTTAATTTCCACTACGACATCAGTATCAGATGCATTCTTCCAAATAGTATATTTCAATTCCAGCTTTTTACAGTCAGCTCATAATCCAAGAGCATTAGCGTACGTTACATGTGGCCTGACACTACCATCGCCTTACACTGCTGGCTGGGTTGCTGCGTCTTGCCTCATGTGGAGTCAACCGTTTTCTTGCCTTCTGGCTACGTCCTGTGTTTCGCTCCCTAACTCCCTTTCGTCTACCACATATGATCAGTACTAAGCTAAATTCTACGTTGTTTTTTACTTTCTTAACGTGTTATCGTCCCTCCCTCCTGGCTAGATGACTCCAAACGAAACGTAACCGCCAATTCTTCTGTCTTTTATCACAGATATTGATTTTGGCAGTTCTGTAGCCTCTAGTAATCTCTTAATGAACATTTCGGTTTTATCTTTTTCTCCTTTTTTCTATATCTGTTGTATGATCTTCAAAGCCAGAGTTGATTCATTATTAACATCCATCAGTCTCCTACTTTATTCATCTTTGTAATTTTGATGCCACCCACTTTTCAGCTTGGTCATTCAGTGTTAACTGTTAACTTCTGTATGTCTGAATTTCATCAAAATTCTTTGTAGCTAACACGCACTGGCTGTGATCGCTCTATTGTTTTCTAAACCTGTCATTAGCCAAGTCATAAACTTCCTCGATTGCACTGTCTCTAATCGCGCATACCAATTTTTTCTCTACTGCTTCACTTGATTACCTGTGTGAGCAGACTCAGTTTATATATTTCCAGGTTTATAATCCACTGTATCAGTCTTCATGTCATGTGTGTTGATAACCCACCGATATTGTTTCTGCTTCCATACTCTGGCCTGTATTATAGGTACTTACTTTTGCTGAACATCCACTAGGATATCTAGGTAAGACCCATTTGACCCTTTTTGCACTTCCATAAATCGCCATCTTTCCTCTAGCTATAAACCTTTCGAATCCCTTCTGCAAAGCTAAATCTATACTCATACCCAGAGATTATGTTTCTCATTTCCTTTGCTCATTTCCTTAAGTTCCTTTATCATGATCTTCAGCTTGATTCTTCATTTCATTTATTCCTCGTTGTAGTTGTATTAATTTCAGATTATATTATCTTAATAACTTCTAATGATATATCCAAACTTTTGTTCTCTGGTGATTGATGCATTATATCTTCCTTCTGGCTGTTTTCTTGTAGTGGATGTTGTCACAACATCCTGGTGTTGTTAGTCTTCTTTGTCTGACTTCATTTCTAATTAACGTCAAAGTGAAAACTGAGACACTCTCTCCTACACAGTTATGTTTCTGTTTGATAACAGGCTTAACCTAGATTAACTCACCTGGTCTGGCTTATTAGACTAATTTCCCTGCCTTCTTTAAATGAAATCTATTTTCTTGGCTCAGGCAGTGCTACGGGTCTTAAACATTTCCTCTAAACATATTGAATAACCGTAATATAACTTACTTGAATCATAACCAGGTAGTGTTGGGTTTTGGTTGTAAGTATTTTAGTATATTGTATTGATTCATTTACACTTCTTTATAGCTATTGTTTGATATACTTTTTTTCCCTCCCGGTATCAGCCACTCGCGTTATTCATTGCTTGAATATTCTTTGCATGAACAATATTCTGAGGTTTTAGTTTACCGAGATCATCAGCTGTTATGGACATTCGATTCTAAACCTGTGATCTTGCCACTTCCAGCTGCCGTTATGCACGTTACCATTATCAGTCTCATACTTCATGGTAAGGAGATATATCTTTGTGGGCTCCTGCCACACTCCATAATTGGCCATCAGGAATTATGATCTGACACAATCTGGAATATAAGCTTACATTCCAGGTACGTCTTCTTGCTGCAGGATGTGTGTGTGTGTGTGTGTGTGTGTGTGTGTGTGTGTGTGTGTGTGTGTGTGTGTGTGTGTGAGTGTGTGTGTGATAACTATTTGTGTATCAAGGGGGAGAGATTTTCACTAGTGTTTCTCCATCTCTTAATCTTATCCTTATGGGCCCAGTCTTTGTTCCTGGTTGGATGTGGATCGACTGCAACGCTCGGGATAAGAGCCCATGCAGGCCTGATCCTAGGCCGGCCCGTGCTAACTCATGGTCAGTAACACTAACTTATAATTATCTATTTGTCATTACCTATTTGTACTGTATACTTCCATACAACTTTTTGAATTTATGGCTGCTATTCTGTGTTGACCACGTCCTCTGACACCCCACGTCATTCATCTACCATTCTAATGCTAAACAGGGCCTTCTTATCTCTTAACAAGTTCGTTGCTTGATGTTTGGATAATTCCTCTGGTGTTTGTATCCCTACGGTTCTTGAAGAACTGTTCTCTCTTCAGATCATCGAGTTATTTTGAAAACGTAAAAGTTGTGTTCAGGTCACCGATGACTTTTCTCTCTTCCAGTAGCAAATTTGAAGCCCAAAGCCTCACCCTGTAACTTAGCTCTCTTGATTCTATCATCTGTGTTGCCCTCCTGTGGACTTTCTTTATTAGCCCTTTGTGTTCATTTAGGTGCGGTGACCAAACTTGAGAGGCTATTCTAGTTTTGGCCTATGTCAGGATATGAAGAGCTTCCTAAATGTCTCCTTTTCCGTATACTTGAAAACTATTCTGACATTTGCCAGCAGATAGTCTGTATCCATATCTATTCTCTTGTTACGGGGCTTTAGCGATGTTGAACCCTAAGTCTTTCCCAGACAGAAATTTGAAGCTAGAATATAATAATGTTGAGGCTTCCTTTAATTTTTTCTCATCCTTATCAAATTTGATAGCGTTGAATTTCAGTGAGTATGTATCGACCAGCTTTGGAGTCTGTTTAAGTCCCCTTGTAAGGTGATGCAATTTTCTTCGCATCACGCTTCCTTCATTACTTTTGCGTCATCTGCAAGCATATTCAGGAAGGAGTCCATGCCTTCAGGCGAGTCATCTGCATATATCAAGAAGAGGAAAGGTCCCAGCGCATAACCCTGCGGCACTCCGCTCGTCACCGATGCTCATTTGCAGATTGTTCCTCTGAAATGCGTCCGCTGTTCCATTCCACTGAGATGATCTATCCCTCGAAAGAGTTTCCCATTATTCCCGCCAAGTAATCTAGCATATTAATTAGCCTCCCGTGCAGTATAGCGTCAAATGTTTTTTGGCACTGTAGAAATGTACTATCCACCCAACCATCCCTTATGTCTACGATAGAGCTCACTCACGTAGAAATTTAAGATGTTTATTGCGCATGACCTTCATTTTCTAAAACCGTTTCTCACATAAGTCATTTTCCCTCACTAGTGAATTATATATTTTCTTTCATATTACTCTTTGTAACACCTTACAGACCACACGAGTCGTGAGATCGGTATAGTTTAGTGCCTCTTCCTAGTCTTATCAATAGGTGTGACGTTCAACGTTTACCACTCCCTTGCCACTCTGCCTCTCTCCAGCGACATCTTTAACAGTATTTCAAGGTCAGTCTACCGTATTTGCACAGATCTTCATCATATATAGTGAAATTTCATCAGGCTATGAGCCCTACATGGGTCAAGACCTTCAAGTTTTCATTCAGTTAATGTCCTTTCTAGAAATCTTAATGTTTTCTATAACCTGCTCCTCATTCCATTTCACCTGCGTTAGGGCTATAATGTCTTCCACTTTTATAAAACTCGAACTTGTAATTCAGTTTCTTACATCATTACGTCATCTTCATCAGTTCTACTCTCTGAATCCCTTAGCCCCATTAGCTGCTAATTTGCTGACAACTTCCTCCTGATGAATTTATGGAAAAGTTATGGATTTGTTTCTGTCTTATCCAGAATATTCTTTTCACAGTTACTTTTCCCTCCTTTCTTATCCTAGTAAACTTGTTTCTTGTTTTCATGTAAATTCGTATTGCTTGCTGCTATATCTTCACTGCACATCTCGAGGCTGCTTTGCTTCGTGACATCTTTTATTAGACCATTCTTTCTTCTTTCTTACCATTCCCTCTGTGTTTGAGGCTACAGTTATCCATGTTTCCACTCCTTCACTGGAAATTTCACACAACCTCTTAACAGAAGCCTTGGTTCTTGGCTACTGAACTCGATTTCCCAGTCTGTGTTACCAAAGAATTGATGAGTTTTGCATAACTTTCACGATTATATCTCTTTAGGTCTTGTCTTACCTCTGCTTCATTAACATCCTCATTACCACACAGTTCGACTTGAGCTTTATATGGCTACTTTTTCTAATTGTGTAAAATATGTAATTTCATTTGCACATTTTTTAACTTTTAAACCTTCTTGATGCTAAAAAGCTCTGAATAACCATTAGGTTCTAGATCTTTACAAACTACACAAAATCAGGCAAGACGGAGCGATTTTTATATTTATCCCATTGTAATCTACTGATGTATGTGCACTTGAATCATTGTATAGCTCCAAGTGGTTCTTTCACGATGTGATAAGTTCTATGTTTGTTGCCCTCGGGTGTGACCTGAGAATAATTGCACCTGTTCCTGATCTCACTCACGCTCAGCCTAGGTTAGACGGTGAAATTTACGTATATCAAACATATACTCCATCATATGCACATTACCTCACGTGTAGTAAGGTAATTAGTTATCATGCACTGAGAACAATGCGTCGTATATCCACACAATTACGGAAAATCTCATGACGCTGTTCATGTGTTTCTCAGGTTCATCTCTGATGGATAATGTTTACACACGTCCTTACATATTCGACATGTGAGTTACCTGAAGCAGCAACGCCCTTGTACCTTATCGGATCGTAGCCAACGGTTCCATCACGGTATTTTCCAAGTGTTTACCTGGACCAAGTGTTTGTGCTAACCCTGGTGCTTAATCGGTACTGGCAGGGTCGTGCTGCTACCAGATGCAAACGACGCAAGCTTGAAGCTCTAGGACTCATTCAGACACTGTGCATGATATGAATATTTTGTATGACTCTAGGCTACAGCGTGGATGCTGCCTGCATGATACCGAGTCCCTTGGACTCAGAATATTGGTACGAAGTCTGCCCTCTTCTGCTACACTGCCACTTAACCTTCCTCCACCGATGTCTGCAGTAAGATTCAGGAGGGGAGACAAGAGTATTTGCACACATTCTAAGCACATAGGAAAAAATGTCATGCGGAGCATAAACCTTATTTGGGTTAAGACCCTTTAGTCCTCTGTGTGTTAGGCAGATATTTCTGTCCTTTCGTAAACCTCCTCCCGTTCCATGTCACTGGTGCAGGGGCTGTAGTGTCGTACACTGTAAAAACGCTTATGAATCTGCCATCCGCTTCCTCACATAGTTTTGGGAAGTTGCATCTGTTCTAAAGGTTATCAAAATATGTAATTCACAAATTTTCTAAGCTGCTCTTTAATGACAGTTTGCTCTTGATGAGATTATGAAAGTGTATTGGGTTATCATCTCTTGCCTTGTCCATGACCTTCGTTTCGAAGAATATCTTATCGCCTACCTTATCCTGTTGTACTTGTTTTCTGTCTTCGTGCTTTACAGTTACTGGCGGTAAGGCCGCCTACATCGTATCACAGCACATCTCGAGCCTCCATTGCTATTTAACATCTATTATTGAGTTTATCCTACTTCCATATTTTTTCTCTATTAGTAGCTAAAGTTACCCTTATTCTTATTTCTTCATAATGATGTTCACGGAACCTCTCACCCACAGTGCTCTGGTTCCTGTTCTTGAACTCCATATCGCATTTATGGTTTATTAAAGAATCTGTTGAATTCTGTGCAGTTTCCACGATTATATATGCTACTGGAAGCAGAGTAGCCTTTGGAAATAGTACCTGGGATAGTCAAGAATTATTGAAGATATATACATATATATATATTTTTTTTTTTTTTTTTATACTTTGTCGCTGTCTCCCGCGTTTGCGAGGTAGCGCAAGGAAACAGACGAAAGAAATGGCCCAACCCCCCCCCATACACATGTATATACATACGTCCACACACGCAAATATACATACCTACACAGCTTTCCATGGTTTACCCCAGACGCTTCACATGCCTTGATTCAATCCACTGACAGCACGTCAACCCCGGTATACCACATCGCTCCAATTCACTCTATTCCTTGCCCTCCTTTCACCCTCCTGCATGTTCAGGCCCCGATCACACAAAATCTTTTTCACTCCATCTTTCCACCTCCAATTTGGTCTCATTCTTCTCCTTGTTCCCTCCACCTCCGACACATATATCCTCTTGGTCAATCTTTCCTCACTCATCCTCTCCATGTGCCCAAACCACTTCAAAACACCCTCTTCTGCTCTCTCAACCACGCTCTTTTTATTTCCACACATCTCTCTTACCCTTACGTTACTCACTCGATCAAACCACCTCACACCACACATTGTCCTCAAACATCTCATTTCCAGCACATCCATCCTCCTGCGCACAACTCTATCCAATAGCCCACGCCTCGCAACCATACAACATTGTTGGAACCACTATTCCTTCAAACATACCCATTTTTGCTTTCCGAGATAATGTTCTCGACTTCCACACATTCTTCAAGGCCCCCAGGATTTTCGCCCCCTCCCCCACCCTATGATCCACTTCCGCTTCCATGGTTCCATCCGCTGCCAGATCCACTCCCAGATATCTAAAACACTTCACTTCCTCCAGTTTTTCTCCATTCAAACTCACCTCCCAATTGACTTGACCCTCAACCCTACTGTACCTAATAACCTTGCTCTTATTCACATTTACTCTTAACTTTCTTCTTCCACACACTTTTCCAAACTCAGTCACTAGCTTCTGCAGTTTCTCACATGAATCAGCCACCAGCGCTGTATCATCAGCGAACAACAACTGACTCACTTCCCAAGCTCTCTCATCCCCAACAGACTTCATACATGCCCCTCTTTCCAAAACTCTTGCATTTACCTCCCTAACAACCCCATCCATAAACAAATTAAACAACCATGGAGACATCACACACCCCTGCCGCAAACCTACATTCACTGAGAACCAATCACTTTCCTCTCTTCCTACACGTACACATGCCTTACATCCTCGATAAAAACTTTTCACTGCTTCTAACAACTTTCCTCCCACACCATATATTCTTAATACCTTCCACAGAGCATCTCTATCAACTCTATCATATGCCTTCTCCAGATCCATAAATGCTGCATACAAATCCATGTGCTTTTCTAAGTATTTCTCACATACATTCTTCAAAGCAAACACCTGATCCACACATCGTCTACCACTTCTGAAACCACACTGCTCTTCCCCAATCTGATGCTCTGTACATGCCTTCACCCTCTCAATCAATACCCTCCCATATAATTTACCAGGAATACTCAACAAACTTATACCTCTGTAATTTGAGCACTCACTCTTATCCCCTTTGCCTTTGTACAATGGCACTATGCACGCATTCCGCCAATCCTCAGGCACCTCACCATGAGTCATACATACATTAAATAACCTTACCAACCAGTCAACAATACAGTCACCCCCTTTTTTAATAAATTCCACTGCAATACCATCCAAACCTGCTGCCTTGCCGGCTTTCATCTTCCGCAAAGCTTTCACTACCTCTTCTCTGTTTACCAAATCATTTTCCCTAACCCTCTCACTTTGCACACCACCTCGACCAAAACACCCTATATCTGCCACTCTATCATCAAACACATTCAACAAACCTTCAAAATACTCACTCCATCTCCTTCTCACATCACCACTACTTGTTATCACCTCCCCATTTGCGCCCTTCACTGAAGTTCCCATTTGCTCCCTTGTCTTACGCACTTTATTTACCTCCTTCCAGAACATCTTTTTATTCTCCCTAAAATTTAATGATACTCTCTCACCCCAACTCTCATTTGCCCTTTTTTTCACCTCTTGCACCTTTCTCTTGACCTTCTGTCTCTTTCTTTTATACATCTCCCACTCAGTTGCATTTTTTCCCTGCAAAAATCGTCCAAATGCCTCTCTCTTCTCTTTCACTAATACTCTTACTTCTTCATCCCACCACTCACTACCCTTTCTAATCAACCCACCTCCCACTCATCTCATGCCACAAGCATCTTTTGCGCAATCCATCACTGATTCCCTAAATACATCCCATTCCTCCCCCACTCCCCTTACTTCTATGTTCTCACCTTTTTCCATTCTGTACTCAGTCTCTCCTGGTACTTCCTCACACAGGTCTCCTTCTCAAGCTCACTTACTCTCACCACCCTCTTCACCCCAACATTCACTCTTCTTTTCTGAAAACCCATACAAATCTTCACCTTAGCCTCCACAAGATAATGATCAGACATCCCTCCAGTTGCACCTCTCAGCACATTAACATCCAAAAGTCTCTCTTTCGCACGCCTGTCAATTAACACGTAATCCAATAACGCTCTCTGGCCATCTCTCCTACTTACATAAGTATACTTATGTATATCTCGCTTTTTAAACCAGGTATTCCCAATCATCAGTCCTTTTTCAGCACATAAATCTACAAGCTCTTCACCATTTCCATTTACAACACTGAACACCCCATGTATACCAATTATTCTCTCAACTGCCACATTACTCACCTTTGCATTCAAATCACCCATCACTATGACCCGGTTTCGTGCATCAAAACCACTAACACACTCATTCAGCTGCTCCCAAAACACTTGCCTCTCTTGATCTTTCTTCTCATGCCCAGGTGCATATGCACCAATAATCACCCACCTCTCTCCATCAACTTTCATATCTTCATATTGAAGATATATATATATATATATATATATATATATATATATATATATATATATATATATATATATATATATATATATATATATATATTTTGCTTTGCTTTGTCGCTGTCTCCCGCGTTAGCGAGGTAGCGCAAGGAAACAGACGAAAGAATGGCCCAACCCACCCACACACGCATGTATATACATACACACCCACACACGCAAATATACATACCTATACATCTCAACGTATACATATATATACATGCACACACAGACATATACATATATACACATGTACATAATTCATACTCTCTGCCTTTATTCATTCCCATCGCCACCTCGCCACACATGAAATAACAACACCCTCCCCCCTTATGTGTGCAAGATAGCCCTAGGAAAAGTCAACAAAGGCCCCATTCGTTCACACTCAGTCTCTAGCTGTCATGTAATAATGCACCGAAACCACAGCTCCCTTTCGACATCCAGGCCCCACAGAATTTCCCATGGTTTACCCCAGACGCTTCTCATGCCCTGGTTCAATCCATTGACAGCACGTCGACCCCGGTATACCACATCGTTCCAATTCACTCTATTCCTTGCACGCATTTCACCCTCCTGCATGTTCAGGCCCCGATCACTCAAAATCTTTTTTTACTCCATCTTTCCACCTCCAATTTGGTCTCCCAGTTCTCCTCGTTCCCTCCACCTCTGACACATATATCCTCTTTGTCAATCTTACCTCACTCATTCTCTCCAAGTGACCAAACCATTTCAAAACACCCTCTTCTGCTCTCTCAACAACACTCTTTTTATTACCACACATCTCTCTTACCCTATTAATACTTCCTCGATCAAACCACCTCACACCACATATTGTCCTCAAACATCTCATTTCCAGCACATCCACCCTCCTGCGCACAACTCTATCCATAGCCCACGCCTCGCAGCCATACAATATTGTTGGAACCACTATTCCTTCAAACATACCATTTTTGCTTTCCGAGATAATGTTCTCGACTTCCACACATTCTTCAAGGCTCCCAGAATTTTCGCCCCCTCCCCCACCATATGATTCACTTCCGTTTCCATGGTTCCATCCGCTGCCAAATCCACTTCCAGATATCTAAAACACTTCACTTCCTCCAGTTTTTCTCCATTCAAACTTACCTCCCAATAGACTTGACCGTCAACCCTACTGTACCTGATAACCTTGCTCTTATTCACATTTACTCTTGACTTTCTTCTTTCACACACTTTACCAAACTCAGTCACCAGCTTCTGCAGTTTCTCACATGAATCAGCCACCAGCGCTGTATCATCAGCGAACAACAACTGACTCACTTCCCAAGCTCTCTCATCCACAACAGACTGCATACTTTCCCCTCTCTCCAAAACTCTTGCATTCACCTCCCTAACAACCCCATCCATAAACAAATTAAATAACCAAGAAGACATCACACACCCGTGCCGCAAACCTACATTCACTGAAAACCAATCGCTTTCCTCTCTTCCTACACTTACACGTGCCTTACATCCTCGATAAAAACTTTTCACTGCTTCTAACAACTTGCCTCCCACACAATATATTCTTAGTACCTTATACAGAGCATCTCTATCAACTCTATCATATGCCTTCTCCAGATCCATAAATGCTACATACAGATCCATTTACTTTTCTAAGTATTTCTCTCATACATTCCTCAAAGCAAACACCTGATCCACACATCCTCTACCACTTCTGAAACCACACTGCTCTTCCCCAATCTGATGCTCTGTACATGCCTTCACCCTCTCAATCAATATCCTTCCATATAATTTACCAAGAATACTCAACAAACCTATACCTCTGTAATTTGAGCACTCACCTTTATTCCCTTTGCCTTTGTACATTGGCACTATGCAAGCATTCCCCCAATCCTCAGGCACCTCACCATGAGTCATACATACATTGAATAACCTTACCAACCAGTCAACAATAAAGTCACCCCCTTTTTTTATAAATTCCACTGCAATACCATCCAAACCCGCTGCCGGCTTTCATCTTCCGCAAAGCTTTTACTACTTCTTCTCTGTTTACCAAATCATTTACCCTAACCCTCTCACTTTCCACCCCACCTCGACCAAAACACCCTATATCTGCCACTCTATCATCAAACACATTCAACAAACCTTCAAAATACTCACTCCAACTCCTTCTCACATCACCAGTACTTGTTATCACCTCCCCATTAGCCGCCTTCACTGAAGTTCCCATTTGTTCCCTTGTCTTGCGCACTTTATTTACCGCCTTCCTAAACATCTTTTTATTCTCCCTAAAATTTAATGATACTCTCTCACCCCAACTCTCATTTGCCCTCTTTTTCACCTCTTGCATCTTTCTCTTGACCTCCTGCCTCTTTCTTTTATACATCTCCCACTCATTTGCATTTTTTCCCTGCAAAAATCGTCCAAATGCCTCTCTCTTCTCTTTCACTAATAATCTTCCTTCTTCATCCCACCACTCACTACCCTCTCTAATCTGCCCACCTCCCACGCTTCTCATGCCACAAACATCAACCACAAACTATGCGCAATCCATCACTGCTTCCCTAAATGCATCCCATTCCTCCCCCACTCCCCTTATCTCCTTTGTTCTCACTTTTTTCCATTCTGTACTCAGTCTCTTCTGGTACTTCCTTACACAAGTCTCCTTCCCAAGCTCACTTACTCTCACCACTCTCTTCACCCCTACATTCTCTCTTCTTTTCTGAAAACCTCTACAAATCCTCACCTTCGCCTCCACAAGATAATGATCAGACATCCCTCCAGTTGTGCCTCTCAGCACATTAACATCCAAAAGTCTCTCTTTTGCGCCCCTATCAATTAACACATAATCCAATAACGCTCTCTGGCCATCTCTTCTACTTACATACGTATACTTATGTATATCTCTTTTTTCAAACCAGGTATTCCCAATCACCAGTCCTTTTTCAGCACATAAATCTACAAGCTCTTCACCATATCCATTTACACCACTGAACACCCCATGTATACCAATTATTCTCTCAACTGCCACATTACTCACCTTTGCATTCAAATCACCTATCACTATAACCCGGTCTCGTGCATAAAAACCACTAACACACTCATTCAGCTGCTCCCAAAACACTTGCCTCTCATGATCTTTCTTCTCATGCCCAGGTGCATATGCACCAATAATCATTCATCTCTCTCCATCAACTTTCAGTTTTACCCATATCAATCTAGATTTTACTTTCTTACACTCTATCACATACTCCCACCACTCCTGTTTCAGGAGTAGTGCCACTCCTTCCCTTGCTCTTGTCCTCTCACTAACCCCTGACTTTACTCCCAAGACATTCCCAAACCACTCTTCCCCTTTGCCCTTGAGCTTCCTTTCACTCAGGGCCAAAACATTCAGGTTCCTTTCCTCAAACATACTACCTGTCTCTCCTCTTTTCTCATCTTGGTTACATCCACACACATTTAGACACCCCAATCTGAGCCTTCGAGGAGGATGAGCACCCCCCACGTGACTCCATCTTCTGTTTCCCCTTTTAGAAAGTTAAAATGCAAGGAGGGGAGGGTTTCTAGCCCCCCGCTCCCGTCCCCTTTAGTCGCCTTCTACGACGCGCGAGGAATGCGTGGGAAGTATTCTTTCTCCCCTATCCCCAGGGATACCTATCCCCAGGTATATATATATATATATATATATATTCCAATGAATATGAATATGAAAGGGGATCCTATCCAATATATATATATATATATATATATATATATATATATATATATATATATATATATATATATATATATGTATATATATATATATATATATATATATATATATATATATATATATATATATATATATATATATATATATACATATATATATATATATATATATATATATATATATATATATATATATATATATATATATATATATATATATATATATTGTTCATGAACAATGTAGATTTAGTCTACGAGCTAAACAATATCAATGTTAATTTTGATTTCAAACTACTTAGCTTTGATGTTTCCTCACTTTTCACTAAAGTTCCAGTTGATGACCTTTTAGTATATTTATTTGATGTCTTGGATGATATTCATTTTCCTGTTTCAAAGTCTGTTTTCATTGAACTGATAAAATTGTGTTTAAAAGACTGTATTTTAATTCAGTTGAGATTATTATGCTCAAAAATTTGGTATGGCAATGGGTAACCCTCTTTCACCTGTACTAAGTAATCTTTATATGGTTTTTTTTTTAAACAAAATTACTAAAGGATATCTTACCTTCTAATGCAATTTGGGTTAGGTATGTAGATGATTATCTTTGTGTTTGGCCAACAAATGAAAATTTACAAATGCCTCTCCCCTTACTTAATAATTTAGTACCTTCCATCAAATTTACTCTAGAAAATGAAAATAATGGTATGTTACCATTCTTAGATAGCATGATCCATAGGCAAGGAAACAAGTTTAAGTTTAGCATATACAGAAAACCCACCAATGTATGCTCATATATCCATTATTACTCATCTCTACATGACAGGTTAAATTATCGTTATTTCAATCTATGTTCCTTAGGGTATTACGTATTTGCAATTCAGAGTTTATTTATGATGAGTTTGAGAAGATCTAGTCTATTGGATCTAAGTTAAAGTACCCTAGATCTTTCATTGATAAATACCTTAAGTTAGCAAAGAAATCATTTTATAGAGTTGACCTCAAACCTCCCATTGACACCAAGAATCTTTTAGTTCTATAAAGAATATCTTAATCAGGAATTCACCAGAAAATTCTTTTGGACGCATCTAAAAAGTGCCTTGTGGAAATTGTGATAGATTTTATGTTGGTCAGACTGGTAAGGATCTTTCTGTTAGACTTAAGTACCATAAATATAGTATAGAACGGGACAAGAATGAGATGCCTTGTTTAATCACGTTAAAAAGTATGATCATTGTATTGACTGGAGTAACGCCATCTCAGTTATTAACTCTAACTCTATTACCAAGAGAAATATTGAATCTTCTATTATCAAATACACAAAGAATAATAATCTTAATATTAGTGATGGTGTATACATATTAGACAAGTTTCCCCGTGGACTCATAGGAATATCTTGTTCACGCGCAAAATTGTGATCCTTTCCAATATATATATATATATATATATATATATATATATATATATATATATATATATATATATATATATATATTTATTTATATATATATATATATATATATATATATATATATATATATATATATATATATAGATAGATAGATAGATAGATAGATAGATAGACACACACACACACACACACACACACACACACACACACACACACACACGATTACTTGCGACAACATTTTGCCACATGGCAAGTTTATCGAAAAGCGCAGAAAATGTTTGGTTATGAAGAACGAGTCGTGTTGGTTACGTGAAGTCATGTGCTACGTGTGGGATGGAAAGACTGTGTGAGGCTGCATGTTTGTGGACTGAAAGCCAGCAGCCCACGTGTGGGTCAGGGAGAAAAATTAAGACCGCTACCTGAGCCAGAGGAGTAAAAGTTGAACAGCTCAGTGCGCAGCCTTCACTAACCCGCCCGATACCAAAGGCGGGAAGTACAGGTAGATCTTCCTCGTCGGTGGCTGCTTACCACCTGTGTGTGTGTGTGTGTGTGTGTGAGAGAGAGAGAGAGAGAGAGAGAGAGAGAGAGAGAGAGAGAGAGAGAGAGAGAGAGATGGACTTACTCATGTTGCTTACCGCCTGTGTGTGTGTGTGTGTGTGTGTGTGTGAGAGAGAGAGAGAGAGAGAGAGAGAGAGAGAGAGAGAGAGAGAGAGAGAGAGAGAGAGAGAGAGATGGACTTACTCATGTTGCTTACCGCCTGTGTGTGTGTGTGAGAGAGAGAGAGAGAGAGAGAGAGAGAGAGAGAGAGAGAGAGAGAGAGAGAGAGAGAGAGAGAGAGAGAGAGAGAGATGGACTTACTCATGTTGCTTACCACCTGTGTGTGTGTGTGTGAGAGAGAGAGAGAGAGAGAGAGAGCAAAACGTTTATTCAGCTTGTGTTCTGGGAAGAAGTTTGTTCACAGGAGGAGGAAATCTCATACAACAGGAGAATTGATTTTGCAGATTCATGTGACTATCCATATATCACAAATGGTATATGTACTATATCATATATACAGTCACATGAGAGAGGGAATGTTGTGCAGACATTACAGTGTTGCAAACCCTATAATAGGGTCAAGAAATCCACTGAAGGTAGCAGGTCTCTCCTGTATCAGGCCTATGACACATAAAAGTCCATTTTATGTTTGTAGCTCGTAAGACACAATTTTTTGTCCATGTCTCCATAAAATAAAGGAAGAAAGTAATAATACAAAAGTGGCATCACATTTTCTACATAATGTCGGGTCTCGGCACAGTTCTCATGACCCTTCATCACTTTAGCACAACGCTCAGCCGACCACACATGATTTGATCCGCTGTATACCATCTCTTGTGAGCCTGGCGATGTACGTGTGCTCCCACCGTAGTGTTCCAGCTGAGGATCAGTTGAGAATGCCACTCATGAGGCTCCTGCTGTACGTGTGTTGCTGCGTCTGCTGAAAGTTTTTCTCTTTAATGATTAAAGATTTGGGAAGGTTTGAGAATGTCTCGTGCTTTGAAAAGATCTGAATGATTCTACGACTGTAAAGTCCCCACCGATGGAAAGTGAAGTTGAATGATATGGAAAGCAAGTTGTACATTATTGATTAACTTTTTAAAATTAGAATTTGTTTTTCATATATACACATCCTAAAGAATTTTCATTTCGTAAGCAGTTAAGAAGCTCATTTACAGCAGGTGAGAATGGAGTAAAAGTTGTGGAAAGATATCTTAACCGAATGTGTGGAGAGAATATTAAGTGTCTATCGAGCCTGTTGTTGTTTTTATTCTGTTGTTGACAAAACCAGAGGAACGCTCGCCCGCCACCAACATAAGCTTTGGGTAACACATGATAAGGTGTGGTAAGCTGGTCTGTACTCTAGCTGCTCCGAGCAGTCCACACACACACACACTTTAAGTAAACTTAAACGAATTCGGAAGATCGTACACGATGCATTGGATATTGTGTTCTACGTTGTCTGCTTAAGGTTACGTACTGTTGGTTCACGTGGTACAACAGTAAGATGCCCACTGGCGCAAGCAAAGGAAAATACTCAAATCGCCAGCTTTATTTTTCTTAGACCCATTTGTACAAGCACGGTGACTTCAAAACATTGTGGGCTGTTGGATATTTGGATAAACCTGATGCAGAATCTGTTGATAAATTAAACCATCTGAGAAATAGGATTTGAAATATATGAGTGATTCATATCTCAGTTCATGTGTTGAACTTAACTAATACCCTCAACTCAATGAAGATTTTTTGGAGGGGACACGTACTTACATATGTTTTCTTCACAGCCATCAAGGAAAAGAAAATCTTTCTTAAAGAAAAATATGTTATCCAGCTTTGCTTCGGAGTTCTGTACTTGTATGGTAGATACTTCAACATATTTACATAATAGTTTGGATCATGAAATATTAAGTGTTACACTTTTGCCATTTCAAATACAGGAACATAACAACTTGTTACGGCTGCCTTGTTGTGTGTACCTTCCTGGGTTTCTGTGTGTCCGATGAATTGGCTGGGCTTGTGTGTGTGTGTGTGTGTGTGTGTGTGTGTGTGTGTGTGTGTGTGTGTGTGTGTGTGTGTGTGCAATGAACAATATTTGTTTCTCTGCGTGCCATGTACTGGTTGGGTATCTGTGCCTCCCATGATTAGATGGATTTCTATGTGTGCTATGAACTATTGGGGTTCCTGTGCGTGCCAGAAACTGGTTAGGTTTCTGTGCATGACATGAACTGGTTGGGTTTCTTTGTGTGCTGTGTACTGGCTGGGTTTCTTTGTGTGCAATGAATTGGATGGGTTTTGTGTTTGCTATGAACTGGCTAGGTCTCTGTGTGTACTATGAACTGGCCTGGTCTCTGTGTGCCATGAACTGGCTGGATTTCTGTGTGCTATGAACTGGCTGGGTTTCTGTGTGCTATGAACTGGCTTGGTTTCTGTGTGCTATGAACTGGCTGGGTTTCTGTGTGCTATGAACTGGCTGGGTTTCTGTGTGCTATGAACTGGCTGGGTTTCTGTGTGCTATGAACTGGCTGGGTTTCTTTCTGTGTGTGCTATGAACTGGCTGGGTTTCTTTCTGTGTGTGCTATGAACTATCCAGGGCTTGTGAGTGCCATAAATTGGCTGGTTTTCTCTGCAGGGTTTCAACATCTGAACCTAATCTAAACAACATTATTCTCGAGGTTGTTGTTCACTTCTGTCGTCCTCATCTCTAGAATGATTTTCTC
The DNA here is from genome assembly GCF_036320965.1 of Panulirus ornatus. Classification (NCBI taxonomy): domain Eukaryota; kingdom Metazoa; phylum Arthropoda; class Malacostraca; order Decapoda; family Palinuridae; genus Panulirus; species Panulirus ornatus. Next base: position 36,347,745 of record NC_092243.1, on the reverse strand, counting down.
TTATCTCTGCACACGTTGGATGTAATACTTCGTGACGCAACACAAGCATTGATATTCTGGTAGATCTATTATCAGTTCTCCACACATGGAGAAGAGTCGGCGTCATGTTTATTTTCATACTGAATATCCTTGTGATTGTTGATAAGTGCACAACATGTTGCACTGACGATTATTCATAGTCGTGTTGTAGAACAAAGTATGAATTCTCTCCATGCCAAAATGCAGGTGTGGATCACCGATGAGTTAGTACACTGAGTGACAACGAGATATATAGTAAATTGGTTCTGTTGTTTAGAGAAGGATCCTTCGGCAATTTTGTGAGGTTTCGCTCCCAGTCACACAACTGCCCTAACAGAAAAGTCCTCCAGCGCAGAGCAAATCTCTGCCTCTAAACTCCACAGTCGACTACACTAAATTTAGACTGACAAGCTCCACATTTGCGACGTTGCTCCGGACCCTCACCGGAAAAGTGGATCTAGCCTGACATGAAATTCGTTGGGCGAAATTCGAGTACAAAAAGAAAGTAGAAAATACTGGGAAATCTAAGGATGTAAGAACTGGACCAGGAGACGTACCTTAGTTAATTGTATATGAAATAATTGGTTGTTTTATCCTCTACATACAGGATGTATGAACCACATCAGGGTAAGACGTCCACGATAAAAAAGAAGAAGAACGGCCATCCACGCCAAATTAGATTCCCTTACTGCAAACCCACGACCCATCAGGAACCATCCAGGCATCTACTATACGTGTAAGTCCACCATACACTGCGACACACGTGGTCCTCCCGCTCCTGCACATGAACACATCGTGCCAGAAGCAGACAGCCAAGACACGTCAAGACTCACCCACTCAGCTAGTGCACACCAGGGCCTACCAACACTCCAGGACATACCCAGATATTCAGAAGACATAAAGGTTTCCCCCGACACCCAGGACGCATGAAGACCTCCTGAGACCGATGAAGATGACAGTCCACCAGGTCACCCAGGAACACAACTCACCCAAACACCCGGGGAACATTTGGGTCACACAGACACCCACGACCTATCAAGATACACACTCCTCACCCAGAACGCACTCAGGAAGCTATGCTTTAACGACAACACTGCAGGTGCCCCGGAACACAGGACACACCAGGACTCATTCATGTGCACGGGATAAGATCACAGAATCCCACACTCAAACACAACAGAATCAATAAGTACGTCAAAATCCTCCAATACTGGAAAGAAATAGATCGTCAGCGCCTGGCTGGGGTATGCGAGAACCATCTACAGTGGAAGAAGTTAAGTCCTTCAGCAAGTGCATGGGACGCATTTCCACCAGTCTAGACATTTGGTATATATAAGAACCTTAACACTCTCCCAGGACACGTCAGAACCCACCTACGAGGTGCCAGGATCTAGCGGCACACCCGTGATCTGTCAAGATTCACTATAGCATCCAGACAAAATTTGAATCCCCGAACACGGAGGATGTATGAAAAATCCACTCAGACACCTAGGACACTTTGATGACGTAACAAACTCAGAACATATCACAATCTTGGCAGTTGTCTACGACGCTTCAAGATACGTAAGGTACATCAACGTGTACCAGAATTCACAGGATGATGCATTATACCTGTGGAAACTTAGGTAATTATGAATATCCAGGAAAATAAACACCTGTGACACACGTGAATAAGTACGATACATCAGAACATGCATTAGCCTCCACGTACATGTACTGCAAAGATACACCTGGATCCCCAGTCCACATGTGTATAACCAGACCACAAAATGCGACAACTAGAACACGCCTGGATTTTGATAACACAACTCATCCCACACAAAGCATATCTGGATTAAGGAAAGAGATATATACACACATGGTGAAGCTCGAGGCAGCCAGGATGTCTGGATAACCGAGACGTATCATGAAAAAAGCAAGCACACCAGTAGTAACAGATATCATCATGACAGACTCGGAGAGATCCATGCAATAGCTGGAAACAGAACACGTCTCCTTGAAGAAAAAAATTTCTGTTAGGACAAAGCAAGTCATCTTGAGACAGGAAACTTCGACTACTGTATATTCAAAAGGCCCATGATATTTCGAAATCCAGTCAGGTATCCACAACAGAGAAAAGGCTCTACACATATCTGAGGGGTAGGAGCCAACATGAACTATCCAGAAGGACAAGCTTGTAGCCAGGCACCAAAAGGAAATCACATGCAGACGACCTTACTTCACAGCTCCCTGACGTACACACGCAAACAGCAAACGTACAAAACTACATCACACAAATAGAGGACTGGCTCACCCAAGAGACTATCTGCCTCCTCACAGAAGTCTCTAGATCTATTCCCAGTTCACAGAACTTTAATTATTTTAGGTATCGCATATGACATAAACACGACCGTCCCTTCCCACATCACAAATATCAACACAAAGGCTACAGACATACAAAACGCCCGCAGAGCCTTTACCGTACCACATCTGGGCAAGAAAATTAATTCATCAGTTTCCTCTACAAACAGTTCATCCACTCCACCTTCAGCTACGCATCGTCAAATACAATTAAACAGCAGACTACACGAAAAAAGCAATTAGAAAAATATTTGGCAGCTTAAGAACCAGTAGAGCTCAACACCTAAGCCACGAAACAATCCCACTTCATTATGCTCAGTACTCAATCCTTTGCAACAACACGAAACTTTTCATCCAGATCTTCTTGTATCTAACCACCAACCTCCAAGCAGAAATGAAAAGTTTACCCATGCCTGGAATGAACCCAATGGTCTGTTGCTGTCTGAATTCCTATATATTTCAGAACTGTAATCACAGACCTCCCTAATTCCAAAGAAAAAACAAACCAAAGACATGATGACCAGAGGAATGCTAGACAATCGCTCTCCCAACTCAGATTTAAAATGCAACCTTCCCCAAATACATCCATCCGAAACTACTTTCCCTAGACATATACGAGCTACACATTTTTTTCTCTGCGCTTCGGACGCCACCCTTCCGAGCGGTCAGACCTCTGTGTGTGTGTGTGTGTGTGTGTGTGTGTGTGTGTGTGCTTTGCAGTACAATTCACTGGATCGGATCTAATATTTCATTCAGTGTGTTTTTTAGTGTTGCATCACTGCATCTTTTCAAACAGAAATTTTTTGGGTGTTTTTATGGGTTTAGCTTGTTGCATATCACACGGTAGTGCTGAAAAGTGCTGTAAATTGTGAGGTTAAAGAAATATGAAGTACTCCAGCACGTGTGCTTGGGAAACGCGATGAGGCTTTTGGGGAACGTGGAACTCTCGTAAGCCTAACGTACAAAGTTAGGTTATCTCCGAGATTTTTTTTTCTGTTATAACATCGATCGATAGAACAATTGCCGTTTTTCTTCTTTTTTTCAATTGCTGAAAGGTCCTTTGTATTATGAGAAAAAAGGAGAATATACACATTGGTCTCACTTGAGCTGAGGAAGAACAGTTACCTTAGAGGATAACAGAGAACCCGGAATAATAAGGAGCTTGGTCAGTGTTCATAAGGTCGAAGGTTCGCTGACCATTTTTCATGACATTTACTAAGCCTCATTTCGGTAACACAAGATTTGTTTACTGTTTCATCATGCCAGGCATCATGCCAGTCATCATGCCAGTCATCATGCCAGTCATCATGCCAGTCATCATGCCAGTCATCATGCCAGTCATCATGTCAGTCATCATGCCAGTCATCATGCCAGTCATCATGCCAGTCATCATGCCAGTCATCATGCCAGTCATCATGCCAGGCATCATGCCAGTCATCATGTCAGTCATCATGCCAGTCATCATGCCAGTCATCATGCCAGTCATCATGCCAGTCATCATGTCAGTCATCATGTCAGTCATCATGCCAGTCATCATGCCAGTCATCATGCTAGTCATCATGTCAGTCATCATGCCAGTCATCATGCCAGTCATCATGCCAGTCATCATGTCAGTCATCATGTCAGTCATCATGCCAGTCATCATGCCAGTCATCATGCCAGTCATCATGTCAGTCATCATGCCAGTCATCATGTCAGTCATCATGCCAGTCATCATGCCAGTCATCATGCCAGTCATCATGTCAATCATCATGTCAGTCATCATGTCAGTCATCATGCCAGTCATCATGCCAGTAAGTCAACAGTATTCTGTGTGCAGTGGGAAGGTTCGCTTTCAGAGTTGATATTATCCAGCGATGCCTTTGATTTGCAGGTTTAGCTATTGATGAAATAACTGTTCTCACATATAGGGTAGATGTCTTTAAAGACATCGTTGAATGCAGCTTGTTGCACCAGACACTCTTCACATCGTAAATACTTTCTGTTTTCTAAGTGCCTGGATAGGTGATGTTGCCGACGCTGAAGACGAGGTTTGCGATGGCATTAACGATACTACACCAGTCATTTGCTATGCAGGTACTATAGATGCACTGAAGGAGAGATCAGAGGAACTGTTGGAAAAATATCACTGGCTTATTCGACGTTTTCGAGATAAAAGTGATCATATGATTTCAGTTCTTCTCAGGATCGACACCAGGAACGCCTTCTCTAGCTAGCTAGATGTCATTTATCTAGAGTTTCAGAAAATAACATTCGATATTGTTCCGCATCAAAGGCTACTAGCAAAAATTAGGTCACATGGCACTGATGGAGTTGTACTTCGGTGTCAAGAAAGAGCTGTGATCAATGGTCAAGCCTCAGAATAGTTAGACTTAAGAAGTGGTGTGCCACAAGGATCAGTCCTGGAGCCGATTCTCTTTCTCACATATATTACTGATATTGATGATGGGCTGCATTGTGAGATATCAAAATTCGCTGATGATGCAAATCTGGGAAATAAAACTACATGAGAACTAAAGCTTCAGGCTGACATAGAGAAACTTATGTACTGGGTTTATAGGAGGGAAATAAATCTTGATATTGAGAAGTACAAAGATTTACATATGGACATCATAAATGAATAGGCAATGTACAGTATGAATTCAGTTAAACTGCAAAAGGTAGATGTATATATATATATATATATATATATATATATATATATATATATATATATATATATATATATATATATATATATATATATATATATATATCCCCTGGGGATAGGGGAGAAAGAATACTTCCCACGTATTCCCTGCGTGTCGTAGAAGGCGACTAAAAGGGGAGGGAGCGGGGGGCTGGAAATCCTCCCCTCTCAATTTTTTTTTAAATTTCCAAAAGAAGGAACAGAGAAGGGGGCCAGGTGAGGATATTCCCTCAGTGGCCCAGTTCTCTGTTCTTAACGCTACCTCGCTAACGCGGGAAATGGCGAATAGTTTAAAAAAAAAAAAAAAAAATATATATATATATATACAGAGAGAGAGAGAGAGAGAGAGAGAGAGAGAGAGAGAGAACTCATGCACCGAAATCACAGCTTCCTATTCATAACCAGGCCCCACAGACCTTTTCGTGGTTTCCCCTAGCTGCTTTGTATGCCTTTGTTCAGCCCAATGACAACACGTCGCCTCCTGTGAACCGTTTCGCTCCAGTAGAAGAAAAAGAGATGTTCGAGTCATGTAACACAATAAAGCCCTATTATACTACAGTGAATATGTCGGTCATGTGAGATAAGCATTGGGAAGTGAGAAGGCCCGTTGAGGGAAGCAGTGCTGTGGCCTGCTCCACCAAGTTCTCCTGACAACCGTAATCGTGGAACTTGACCAGAGGTGCCACTGAAGCAAGCAGCCACTAGCAAGGGTAGTCCCTCCTCCACACACACACACACTTCCTCAAATGATGCTACGTAAACATTTACTGCTGTGCCTTACTGAAGGTGTCATATCTTACCAACACCAAGTTCTTACAGTCGTCGCGGGAAGGGAAGGAGATGGGAGTGAAATAAGATGGGATGACGGGAAGGGAGTAGGCGATGGAGGTGATGGGACGGGTGCGGGATGAAAATTATGGATGAGGTGTGTATGGGAGTGGCGGGAAGGTGGGTGATAAGGGAAATGGGAAGAGTGGGAGATGGTTAATGGGAAGGATGGGAGAGGGCATGATTGAAAGGCTGGGAGATGAGAGTTGTCAGAGATGGGAAGGATGGGAAATGGGAGTAATGGGAAGGGGCTGAAGCGGTGCAAGGATCACTGCCAGTCCTCGACTTGATGCAGAGCGGGACAAGGAAGGGATGTGGGTTGTCTTGGCACTGTACATGAACATGTGAATCACTGCAGAGAAACTCCCATGACCAGTGTGTATGATCTCTACGCGTCTGGAACCCACAAACGTGAATAATAAGGACACACACGCACACACACACACACACACACACACACACACACACACACACACACACACATGCAACCTTTGTGTTTCTGAAAGAAATAGATACATTTTTTTTCTAGTTATTTTTTCCTTTAACTCTAGTGTCCTATCAAGACTCCACTTCACCACGGTTCGCCCACCCATATCCACTTACATAGCCTCGGGCTTTCATGTGAAGTCTTCGTATTTCTTTCTCTGAGCTACGCGTGGGTCACGTTCTTAGACTTACGGATCATTTACTTTACCAACAATTGCTTTTCCTTCCTTTTCTCTCTGGATGTTTTCTTTAACCGACCTACCAACATTACATCCTACAGTCCCACACCCGTTCACACACACACGCACCACACACACACACACACACACACACACACACACACACACACACACGCCGTTTCTAACCCACCTCACACCAGTCTCCTGACATACGTGTAGCATCGCATTTCCCCTTTAACACATTCACCAGCGCTCAAATGTATTTCTCACAACTTCAGCATTTCCTCTAATATATATATATATATATGTATATATATATATATATATATATATATATATATATATATATATATATATATATATATATATATATATATTTTTTTTTTTTTTTTTTTTGCTTTGTCGCTGTCTCCCGCGTTTGCGAGGTAGCGCAAGGAAACAGACGAAAGAAATGGCCCAACCCACCCCCACACACATGTATATACATACGCCCACACACGCAAATATACATACCTACACAGCTTTCCCTGGTTTACCCCAGACGCTTCACAATCCATTGACAGCACATCGACCCCGGTATACCACATCGATCCAATTCACTCTATTCCTTGCCCTCCTTTCACCCTCCTGCATGTTCAGGCCCCTGATCACACAAAACCTTTTTCACTCCATCTTTCCACCTCCAATTTGGTCTCCCACTTCTCCTCGTTCCCTCCACCTCCGACACATATATCTTCTTGGTCAATCTTTCCTCACTCATTCTCTCCATGTGCCCAAACCATTTCAAAACACCCTCTTCTGCTTTCTCAACCACGCTCTTTATATTTCCACACATCTCTCTTACCCTTACATTACTTACTCGATCAAACCACCTCACACCACATATTGTCCTCAAACATCTCATTTCCAGCACATCCACCCTCCTGCGCACAACTTTATCCATAGCCCACGCCTCGCAACCATACAACATTGTTGGAACCACTATTCCTTCAAACATACCCATTTTTTGCTTTCCGAGATAATGTTCTCGACTTCCACACATTCTTCAAGGCTCCCAGGATTTTCGCCCCCTCCCCCACCCTATGATTCACTTCCGCTTCCATGGTTCCATCCGCTGCCAGATCCACTCCCAGATATCTAAAACACTTTACTTCCTCCAGTTTTTCCCCATTCAAACTTACCTCCCAATTAACTTGACCCTAAACCCTACTATACCTAATAACCTTGCTCTTATTCACATTTACTCTTAACTTTCTTCTTTCACACACTTTACCAAACTCAGTCACCAGCTCCTGCAGTTTCTCACATGAATCAGCCACCAGCGCTGTATCATCAGCGAACAACAACTGACTCACTTCCCAAGCTCTCTCATCCCCAACAGACTTCATACTTGCCCCTCTCTCCAAAACTCTTGCATTCACCTCCCTAACAACCCCATCCATAAACAAATTAAACAACCATGGAGACATCACACACCCCTGCCGCAAACCTACATTCACTGAGAACCAATCACTCTCCTCTCTTCCTACACGTACGCATGCCTTACATCCTCGATAAAAACTTGTCACTGCTTCTAACAACTTGCCTCCCACACCATATATTCGTAGTACCTTCCACAGAGCATCTCTATCAACTCTATCATATGCCTTCTCCAGATCCATAAATGCTACATACAAATCCATTTGCTTTTCTAAGTATTTCTCACATACATTCTTCAAAGCAAACACCTGATCCACACATCCTCTACCACTTCTGAAACCACACTGCTCTTCCCCAATCTGATGCTCTGTACATGCCTTCACCCTCTCAATCAATACCCTTCCATATAATTTACCAGGAATACTCAACAAACTTATACCTCTGTAATTTGAGCACTCACTCTTATCCCCTTTGCCTTTGTACAATGGCACTATGCACGCATTCCGCCAATCCTCAGGCACCTCACCATGAATCATACATACATTAAATAACCTCACCAACCAGTCAACAGTACAGTCACCCCTTTTTTAATAGATTCCACCGCAATACCATCCAAACCTGCTGTCATGCCGGCTTTCATCTTCCTCAAAGCTTTTACTGCCTCTTCTCTGTTTACCAAATCATTTTCCCTATATATATATATATATATATATATATATATATATATATATATATATATATATATATATATATATATATATATATATATATATATATATATTTCTTCTTTTCTTTCATTCTATTCGCCGTTTCCCGCGATAGCGAGGTAGCGTTAAGAACAGAGGACTGGGCCTTTGAGGGAATATCCTCATCTGGCCCCCTTCTCTGTTCCTTCTTTTGGAAAATAAAAAAAAAAAAACGAGAGGGGAGGATTTCCAGCCACCCGCTCCCTTCCCTTTTAGTCGCCTTCTACGACACGTAGGGAATACGTGGGAAGTGTTCTTTCTCCCCTATCCCCAGGGATAGGGTATATATATATATATATATATATATATATATATATATATATATATATATATATATATATATATATATATATATATACAAATATATAGGTATATATATATATATATATATATATATATATATATATATATATATATATATATATATGTATGTATTCGTCGATGCTTGCTAAACACTCAAAAAAGATATCTGGTTTCAGCGATACGGTACCCTGATGTCTATTTTGATTTTTCATTCTTCATCTGATTTATTTCCTACTCCGTTTGTTCTATTCATAATATATATATATATTTTATTTATTTATTTATTTTGCTTTGTCGCTGTCTCCCGCGTTTGCGAGGTAGCGCAAGGAAGCAGACGAAAGAAATGGCCCAACCCACCCCCATACACATGTATATACATACACGTCCACACACGCAAATATACATACCTATACATCTCAATGTACACATGTATATACACACACAGACACATACATATATACCCATGCACAAAATTCACACTGTCTGCCTTTATTCATTCCCATCGCCACCTCGTCACACATGGAATACCATCCCCCTCCCCCCCCCTCATGTGTGCGAGGTAGCGCTAGGAAAAGACAACAAAGGCCCCATTCGTTCACACTCAGTCTCTAGCTGTCATGCAATAATGCCCGAAACCACAGCTCCCTTTCCACATCCAGGCCCCACAGAACTTTCCATGGTTTACCCCACACGCTTCACATGCCCTGATTCAATCCACTGACAGCACGTCAACCCCGGTATACCACATCGATCCAATTCACTCTATTCCTTGCCCGCCTTTCACCCTCCTGCATGTTCAGGCCCCGATCACTCAAAATCTTTTTCACTCCATCTTTCCACCTCCAATTTGGTCTCCCACTTTGGTCTCTGTGGAAGGTATTAAGAATATATGGTGTGGGAGGCAAGTTGTTAGAAGCAGTGACAAGTTTTTATCGAGTATGTAAGGCATGTGTACGTGTAGGAAGACGGGAAAGTGATTGGTTCTCAGTGAATGTAGGTTTGCGGCAGGGGTGTGTGATGTCTCCATGGTTGTTTAATTTGTTTATGGATGGGGTTGTTAGGGAGGTGAATGCAAGAGTTTTGGAGAGAGGGGCAAGTATGAAGTCTGTTGTGGATGAGAGAGCTTGGGAAGTGAGTCAGTTGTTGTTCGCTGATGATACAGCGCTGGTGGCTGATTCATGTGAGAAACTGCAGAAGCTGGTGACTGAGTTTGGTAAAGTGTGTGAAAGAAGAAAGTGAAGAGTAAATGTGAATAAGAGGGTTGCGGGTCAAGTCAATTGGAAGGTAAGTTTGAATGGAGAAAAACTGGAGGAAGTAAAGTGTTTCAGATATCTGGGAGTGGATCTGGCAGCGGATGGAACCATAGAAGCGGAAGTGAATCATAGGGTGGGGGAGGTGGCGAAAATTCTGGGATCCTTGAAGAATGTTTGGAAGTCGAGAATATTATCTCGGAAAGCAAAAATGGTATATGTGAAGGAATAGTGGTTCCAACAATGTTGTACGGTTGCGAGGCGTGGGCTATGGATAGAGTTGTGCGCAGGAGGGTGGATGTGCTGGAAATGAGATGTTTGAGGACAATATGTGGTGTGAGGTGGTTTGATCGAGTAAGTAATGTAAGGGTAAGAGATATGTGTGGAAATAAAAAGAGTGTGGTTGAGAGAGCAGAAGAGGGTGTTTTGCTATGGTTTGGTCACATGGAGAGAATGAGTGAGGAAAGATTGACCAAGAGGATATATATGTCAGAGGTGGAGGGAACGAGGAGAATTGGGAGACCAAATTGGAGGTGGAAAGATGGAATGAAAAAGATTTTGAGTGATCGGGTCCTAAACACGCAGGAGGGTGAAAGGCGTGCAAGGAATAGAGTGAATTGGAACGATGTGGTATACCGGGGTCGACGTGCTGTCAATGGATTGAACCAGGGCATGTGAAGCGTCTGGGGTAAACCATGGAAAGTTGTGTGGGGCCTGGATGTGGAAAGGTAGCTGTGGTTTCGGTACATTATTACATGACAGCTAGAGACTAAGTGTAAACGAATGGGGCCTTTGTTGTCTTTTCCTAGCGCTACCTCGCACACATGAGGGGGGAGGGTGTTGTTAGTCCATGTGTGGCGGGGTGGCGATGGGAATAAATAAAGGCAGACAGTATGAATTATGTACATGGGTATATATCTATATGACTGTGTGTGCAAATATATGTGTACATTGAGATGTATAGGTATGTATATTTGCGTGTGTGGACGTGTATGTATATACATGTGTATGTGGGTGGGTTGGGACATTCTTTCGTCTGTTTCCTTGCGCTACCTCGCTAACGCGGGAGACAGCGACAAAGCAAAATAGAAATATGATATATATATATATATATATATATATATATATATATATATATATATAATTATAGCGTTCCGGTTTCTTTGCATATCATTGAAGCAATCCATCTCTTGGATTCCCTACTTGTAATTCCTCATCCATTAAGTTAATATCATTAGCATGCAGTAGGAAGAGAGATCCCCCTCTCCTTTGATGTCCATTCCAATTTAATTCCCTTTTCTACATATCTAGGAACAAATCCTACTCCCACCAAGATCCAAGATGATTTAACATAACCCTGGCTGATTTCTAGTAGTATGCACACTCATTAACTCCTTCCTTCCTTCCTTCCTTTGGTAAGTTGGAGGCCAGTGATGATACAAAGTTCTTCTCTACCTGAAACTGAATTCATCTTGGATTATGTTTTACTTAGACATTTCCCGATACTGTTGCTACCTTCCCAATATTTATACGTATGCTATATGGCATAAACCTTTTTTCTGGTGGTAATTCCTTTATATGCTAACCACCTTTTTTGATGATACAGGCAATACAGTTCCTACTATAGTCCCGGTTTCCTATAATTTGTGATGGGCCGTATGTACTTTATCTGAATTCACACTGTTATATACGTGTCTGTTACACTCATGAAGTCATAATGTTTCGGAAGTGGAAGTGGCTACTTTTAGTTAACCTTGGGTTGCTGAGCATGATCATGACGCTTCATATTGTTAACTGCCCCCTGTTTCGAAGATATGGGATGGGTTCCAGTATTTGCAATGGTTTTGTCGTTGAGCACGGAAAATGGATGATGTGTCGCCCTGCTTAATGCACACGTGTCGAACTCGTTTCCTAAAGTGTTTCGTAACCCGTCGTTTCTATCTTGCTCTGGTTATACAGTTGTTGTTTCGTATCCCTAAGTCTGTATTCGTTTTGGATTTGGCTTAAATACTGGAATCAGAAAGCAAGCCAATATCATTTTACAAATACATTACAATACAATACTTGCTTGCTGTTCTTGCCATACTGTGTACTTGTTTTTTGTCATTGTGCTGAATGTACTGCTTCGGTTGTGCGAAGGGCCACGTGTGACGTAACATGTGAGCCATCAACATCAAGAGATCCTAATTTCACATCTAACGTGACGTCTGCTGAACCACACAGGATGAATCCAGCGACCTCGTCAGAGATCTGGAACTGTTGAAGAGTAAGGCAGAACTGCAGACTACAACAGTGGAATCTTCTTGATGAAAATGTGACTGATGTAGATGGTCTGGTGGCAGCCCTTAATCATAACCCTGAGAAGTGGCAACTGTTCATAGACTCGTCAAATTTCAATCTTGAAGCTGTTCTGCTGCATGATAGCAATGTGTTGCTCTCAATTTCAGTTGATCATGCAGTCCATGGGAAGGAATCATATAACAACATGAAGCATATTTTGAATTGCATAAACTACAAGAAATATCACTGGCAGCTTTGTGGCGACTTGATGGTTCTTGCTATCTTGCTTGGACGGCAGCAGGGCTACACGAAGGTGTGCTGTTTCCTGTGTGAATGGGACGGGCGAGTAAAGACTTCCCATTACAGCAAGAGGAACTGGGTTTCCCGACTGTCGCTAGGACGAGGAACAAGGCATACAGCACCGACCGCTGGTAGAATCCAGCAAGATTTTGCTGCCGCCTCTGCACATCAACCTGGCCTTCATGAAGGACTTCGTTAAGGTTATGGATAAGAATGGGCCAGGTTTAGGTACCTCGGTGGGAAATTCCCCCGGTGAGTGAGGCGAAAGTCAAGGAGGGTGTTTTTTGTGCGTCCACAGATCCGTGAGTTCTTCAGAGACGAACAGTTCGACCACATCCTCAGTGGTGACGAGAAGACAGCGTGGAATGCTATCCAGCTGGTAACAAACAACTTTCTAGGAAATATCAAGACTGATAATTACGAGGAATTTGTGGAAAACATGTTGTCATCCAGTCAGAAAATAAGCTGCAATATGTCATTAAAGACACATTTTCTCCACTCTCACCTGGATTGTTGGTGGCTACCTGCGGCGCAGTGAGCGATGAGCACGGCGAACGTTTCCATCAAGACATCTCGGCGATAGAGAAACGTTACCAGGGTAAATGGAGTTCAGCCATGTTAGCGGACTGATGCTGGACGGTAGCATGAGATGATCCAGGATTTGTGTACAAGTGACAGGCGAAGAGACGTCGCACTTAATCGAGGTAATCCAGTGACTGTACCCTGTCATGAATATAGTGTTTAATACATATAAAACATATGATGGTCCATTTTTCTTTGAAACCGTACCTAATCGAGCGTTCCCATGGTCATTTTCGTGTTCATTGTCCTAAAGTCCATAAACATGAAGTAACATAAAGTAAGTCAGAATTTGTTGATCATTATTATCAGTGACGATTTGTGTCTCATTGATTTTGTCGTTTTACTTTTCCAATTAATACGTTGTACATATAAGTCATGTTAGTTATTTATGTGAAAATGAGAGAGGCATTTAGGATTACCATTTTGATCATATTTTGGCGATGATTCTCTTGTTTATCTCATAGGAAAGATTACTTTAATCACTTTAGTCACTGAGGTCTAACGTCATCATCATGATAACATTACTCGTTATCTTCCACGGAGACCTCTACACCCTCATCCTTATGATGCTCTCTGTGATTGCAGTCACAGAAATCCCTCTCATCATCTCCATCATGATTGTCTTTTTCATGATAAATGAAATGGGTTAATTCCTTTTATCATTTATAATTGATAATCTTTTTCTAACCTTTCTAACTCATGTCATGTGGTCATGGTGCGTGTGGCGCTGTCAACAGGCACCAGACGAGAGACATTACAGTCAGTGTGCGGCGGTGTGTATCCGGCTGTTTCCGTGTGTGGTGAACGGTAATGTTACAGTTATAATGTGGCAATCCTACATCAGGTTGTATGGTATGTAGTGAGCCAGTGATGTTACAGTCTTAATGTTGTAACATACTTCAGGTTGTATGGTATGTGGTGAGCCAATGATGTTATAGTCTTAATGTTGTAACATACTTCAGGTTGTATGGTATGTGATGAGCCAATGATGTTATAGTCTTAATGTTGTAACATACTTCAGGTTGTGATGAGCCAGTGATGTTACAGTCTTAATATTGTAACATACTTCAGGTTGTATGGTATGTGGTGAGCCAGTGATGTTACAGTCTTAATGTTCCAAATACACCAGGTTATGTCAAGTGAACCAGTGTTATTACAGCCATGATATTACAACATGTTTCAGTCTGTGGCAACTTACATCGGTCATAATGTGGGTAACTCGATAAGGCTATGTGAATGTGAATTAAAAGGCTGATGTTACAATAACAAAGTGGCAAACATATCGTGCTATTCACATGAGGCGAGCTGGTTACGTTAGTCATAACGCTGCGACACATATTATCAAGGATGCGTCAGCATGAGATGAACTGATAACGTATATCCAAAAATGTTATGACTCCGTGTCAAGTCAACCAGCAAGTGATGGGCTGATGATATGTCAGGTCCATCAACAAGTGATGGGCTGGTGATGCATCGTCCACCGATAGGGTGGCGACCATCACGCTCTGTCGACATGGAGAGTGGATGACATAATGTTAATATTTGACTAGTAAAGGAACGAAGCCATATTTTTCCTCTCTCTCTCTCTCTCTCTCTCTCTCTCTATATATATATATATATATATATATATATATATATATATATATATATATATATATATATATATATATATATATATATAACCATAGGTCTGTGTGGTGTGTGTATCTATGTAACTCTTTTTCTCTCTCAAAAAAAAAAAAATGAAGGTTTATATGACATTCACATTTACTGTAGTTTCTGACTCTGTAAAGATTACCCTGGGACATTTTGGTTCTGCAAGGTATTTTTTTCTTCCTGTTTCCTGCACGGCGTGTTGCCAGGAGTGGAGGGTGGGAAGAGAGCCTTTGCTTTGCTATTTCTATTTCTTTCAATGCTTTTCAGTAACATTAGGGCCAGACCACTTCGCTTAGATCACGGGGTCTATATGGTCTTTTTTTTTTATATATGATGGTTAGATGCGAGGAAGGAGAGGTGAGGCAGGGTAACGAATAACTGGAAATGGAAGGGAAGACTGAAGTGTGTGCAGATGTATAGTGTAAGTTATTCTTGCATGTTGGTGATTATATGGATGAGTGTTCTCGGTATCTGTTTCATATACCACCGGCAGACTGGAGGTGTGTATGTATTTGTCTTGCACGTATCTTCGGTTTTCTTTTATTTACTAAGCTAAGCTAAACATTGTACATCGACGGATAGCTGGAGCCTCCTTGTATTTTTTGAAGCCTTCGAGGGAGTCAAGGGTGTTCCATGTTTGTGCTATTGTCAGTACTTTGGATTTTTCAGTTGTCTGTATCATCAGTGTCTTCAAGCCTCTGTCGTAACTTTTTAATCTGCTTCTGTTGGGGATGAATGGACTAATTTGATCTTTAACCGTTTGTGCTCTTCTACGTTGTTGTCAATTGTAACGAATGTCTGAGCCTCTGTAATATCAGCATGCGTGATGTTGAGGCGATGAACGTTGGCACTGGTGAGTAAGTTTGGACAGGTATTATCTTGGTCTTGTGTAGGTGCAGTTTTTAGATGTCTGGAAGGTCTGCCAGGTTGTATACAGACTGTCAAGGGCTACTTCTCCTTGTGTGAATCTCTTGTAGATATGAACTGTTATCATACCCCTTGATGTCACTGTGTGAACCAGAATTCTACAGTCTTTTTTTGTACAGTATTATGTTACCTTCTACGGTTATGTCGTTGGGTTTCATTTTTCCTAACACCACCGTAGTAACTCTGTTCATGTTTGTGTTTTCTTTGAGTCCTTTTCAAAATTTGTTCAGTCTGGTTGCCTCTGATTGTACTAAACAATATGTGTGGACTCTGTGAATGGAGTCGTCAGCACAGATGTCTATATTCATGGCCACCAACTGGGAGGGGAATGCCAGCTGTGTAATTTATAAATAATGTTGGTGATAGGACGCTGCCCTGAGGTATCTCGTTTACTAGAAAATAATTGGATGCCGTTGTCGAGTTGATGATGATTCCTGCGATGCGTTGGTCTAGAAACTTACACAGAATCCTTTGTGGGGTCTCAGGCATGACTGACTGTGGTAATTCATATTGTCGACAGTTTGTCCACACTTTGTCAAAGGCTTTTCTTAAGTCACTGTGTATAATTGATCTATTCCTTGTCGTCTGGAAATTACGTTTTTTTTTTTAACTGCCGCAGTCGCGATTGCCCGCTTTGGAAGCCGTATTGATTATGGTACTAGAGGTTGTTTTCAAGGTATCGTCATAACCTTAGCTTCGTCATTTTTTCAGAAAGTTTTCCCGAGACTTCTAGGAGGGATATAGGGCTGTTATATGATTGTGGCATCCTTGGTTTTGATATCCGTAATACTCTGGTCTCTTTAAACCGTCGGGGAGAGTATCCTGGGTTTAACATAGCACTGTAGATGTTGAAAAGGTACCGAAGTCGTTATGGAGGTAACATGCCAATTTCCCTCTTATCTATTTTATTTCCCCGGGGCTGAGTTCTTGCGTTTCTTATTGGCTGTACGAAGTTCCGGCAAGTCAGTTGTCTGGGGACAGTCGGGCTGTGTCTGTGGTTTGGTGTGGGATGGTCCTTTCTCTGTACTGAGTCAGGCAGTCGGTTATTTTTTTTTATCATAATCTTGATTATAGTTTCTGTTTTCTTTAGGCGTAAACCTAACACAGTTTTCCATGTGTTCCTGAATTCTGTTGTGATACCGATATCATCATCAATTTTGTCATTGTTAATATTCAGATATTTGATGTTACCTTCTGGGATTCCTTTGTAAGCGTCTGACTCCTTGCCAGAATGCTTTTGGATCACTATATTTCTGCGCTGGGGAGTTGATCGTATTTCCCAGCGCAGGTTATGATGTTCTCTTGTTTTCTCCATTAAGGTCAGCTGGAGGTCTTGACGGTGGTGGTATAGAGCCTATGTCCAGCCGCTGGAGTTGGTGTAGTTTAGAACACTGATGAAACAGTGTTTAGGTTTCTATTATTTCTTGAGTAAGTGTAGGGTATGATAATGTCTTGTATCTGTTGATGGTCACTGCAGCTGATCGCATTTTTTTCAGTGGTTTCATGCCTCTTACTTCAGAGCATTTCTATTTCGCCAGCTTGATTCCCTTTAAGCTTGGTATTACGGAGGTTTTTATTGATTGTTTCACTGGATACATTCCAGTTAGGTATCCGGGTAGGCAGTCGTTGTGTACCGGGGATAAAGATTGGAGCGGTTGATGGAGTAACTATGATGGAAATATGATCGCTGCTGGTTTGGTCACCTTGTCTGATGTGGATATTGTGATAGGTTTTGCTATTTTTAAGAATTATATCAAGTATGGTCAAGACTTAGTAACCCATAAGATCGGGGAGTTTGGCCTCAGATGTTGAGAGCCGAAGTACTTTACCAGTTTTGATATATTTCTGTGTGTGGTTTTCGTGGTAGAGTGTCCAAGGCTCGTATGTCAAGTGTTAGAATCACCGATGATGATACAGGCTGGTTCTGGTATTATGTGGATCTTGTAGTCGTCTGGTAATATAATACATCCCCTCCTGGAGGATGTAGATCTTGGATAAGGTGTCGGACAACTGAAAATCGTCGATTATTCTATGTTGTAGTCCTTTCCTGATGGCTATGGCCACACTGCCTGTAGCTGATCGTAATGGTCCAGTTGGCAGGCTATTATCCAAGGGTTTTAATTGGTGTGTGGTTTGCCCACCATGGCTGTTCATTAGAACAACGTCTGGGTTATTCCATTAAGCATGTGTTGATAGGGACAAAGTGCGTGGTTGTCCAGAATTGTACATTAAGATAAAATATCTTTATTGCTGAGGTGTAGTGAGGGAAAATTATCTCTACTTGCTTTCGTTTTCACGTCGGCTTTTCATTGGTTTGTGGGTAAGTGTTGTGTCACTGGCGGGGCTGAGTGTACTTTCTTGGTCTGTTTTTGTAGGGTCGGGTGTTTGTTTATCGTCTCGTGAGGTCGTAGGGTCAGGGGTTATTTGTTCGGCACCTGGGTTTGAGACTGGCTGGTTGTTTTCCCATGTGGAGGGGAGCCTTAGGTAATTTACGTGTGTTTGGACATCCTCGACGAGAAAGCTGGAAGACTGTGGTATGCTGGCCGCGTACAGGTCAAATCGTTTGGCTAGTGCTAGACGTTTCTGGGTTATGGTTTAAGAATTCCACTTGATCTATTTGGTTCAACTATTTCAAGGCATGTGTACGAGTAGGAAGAGAGGAAAGTGATTGGTTCCCAATGAATGTCGGTTTACGGCAGGGGTGCGTGATGTCTCCATGGTTGTTTAATTTGTTTACGGATAGGGTGGTTAGGGAGGTGAATGCAAGAGTTTTGGAGAGAAGGGCAAGTATACAGTCTATTGTGCATGAGAGGGCTTGGGAAGTGAGTCAGTTGTTGTTCGCTGACGATACAGGGCTGGTGGCTGATTCGGGTGAGAAACTGCTGAAGTTGGTGACTGAGTTTGGTAAAGTGTGTGAAAAAGAAATGTTGAGAGTAAATGTGAATAAGAGCAAGGTTATTAGGTTCAGTAGGGTTGAGAGACAAGTTAAATGGGAGGTAAGTTTGAATGGAGAAAAACTGGAGGAAGTGAAGGGTTTTAGGTATCTCGGAGTGGATTTAGTATTGGATGGAATCATGGAAGCCTAAGTGAGTCACAATGTTGGGGAGGGGCGAAGGTTCTGGGAGCGTTGAATAATGTGTGAAAGGCGAGAACGTTGTCTCGGAGAGCAAAAATTGGTATGTTTGAAGGAGTAGTGGTTCCAACAATGCTATGTGGTTGCGAGGCATGGGCTATAGATAGGGTTGTGCGGAAGAGGGTGGATGTGTTGAAAATGAAACGTTTGAGGACAGTATGTGGTGTGAGGTGATTTGTTCGAGTAAGTAATGAAACGGTAAGAGAGATGTGTGGTAATAAAAAGAGTATGGTTGAGAGTAGAAGAGGTGTGTTGAAATGGTTTGGACACATGGAAAGAATGAGTGAGGAAAGATTGACAAAGAGGATATATGTGTCAGAGGTGGAGGGAAGGAGCAGCGGGTGACCAAATTGGAGGTGGAAGGATAGAGTTAAAAAAATTTTGAGCGATTGGGGCCTGAAAATACAGGAGGGTGAAAGGCGCGCAAGGAATAAAGTGAATTGGAACGATATGGTATACCAGGGTCAACGTGGAAGAAGAAAGTTAAGAGTAAATGTGAATAAGAGCAAGGTTATTAGGTACAGTAGGGTTGAGGGTCAAGTCAATTGGGAGGTGAGTTTGAATGGAGGAAAACTGGAGGAAGTGAAGTGTTTTAGATATCTGGGAGTGGATCTGGCAGCGGATGGAACCATGGAAGCGGAAGTGGATCATAGGGTGGGGGAGGGGGCGAAAATTCTGGGAGCCTTGAAGAATGTGTGGAAGTCGAGAGCATTATCTCGGAAAGCAAAAATGGGTATGTTTGAAGGAATAGTGGTTCCAACAATGTTGTATGGTTGCGAGGCGTGGGCTATGGATAGAGTTGTGCGCAGGAGGATGGATGTGCTGGAAATGAGATGTTTGAGGACAATGTGTGGTGTGAGGTGGTTTGATCGAGTGAGTAACGTAAGGGTAAGAGAGATGTGTGGAAATAAAAAGAGCGTGGTTGAGAGAGCAGAAGAGGGTGTTTTGAAGTGGTTTGGGCACATGGAGAGGATGAGTGAGGAAAGATTGACCAAGAGGATATATGTGTCGGAGGTGGAGGGAGCAAGGAGAAGAGGGAGACCAAATTGGAGGTGGAAAGATGGAGTGAAAAAGATTTTGTGTGATCGGGGCCTGAACATGCAGGAGGGTGAAAGGAGGGCAAGGAATAGAGTGAATTGGAGCGATGTGGTATACCGGGGTTGACGTGCTGTCAGTGGATTGAATCAAGGCATGTGAAGCGTCTGGGGTAAACCATGGAAAGCTGTGTAGGTATGTATATTTGCGTGTGTGGACGTATGTATATACATGTGTATGGGGGTGGGTTGGGCCATTTCTTTCGTCTGTTTCCTTGCGCTACCTCGCAAACGCGGGAGACAGCGACAAAGTATAAAAAAAAAAAAAAAAAATATATATATATATATATATATATATATATATATATATATATATATATGTATATATTGGAAAGGATCACAATTTTGCGCGTGATCAAGCATATTCCTGAGTCCACGGGGAAAATGAAACACGATAAGTTCCCAAGTGCACTTTCGTGTAATAATCACATCATCAGGGGAGATACAAGAGAGAAATATAACAGTCAGTTGATATACAACGAAGAGACGTAGCTAGGACGCCATTTGGTAAACATGTGATAATGAAAAGGAAAAAGAAAAGACAAGGGAAAGTATTTACGAATTTTGGAGGAAGTGAATACATGTCTGTTGAAATGCGCGATGTTATCGTTATTAGGAAAGACATGAGAGGGGTAGAGAGTCCAAAGCTTGGAAATGTAGGGAAAGAAACAGTTATCAAAACGGTCCACCCATGCGTTAACGACTGCCATACAGTAATCATGTGACGCAGCTACTTGCCGAGTGTTGCGTGGTCTAGCCAGTAGTGGGGGCACACAAGCAGCCAGGTCTCTAGAACAAAAACAAAAGTAATACCTATAAAAGAGAGAAAGTGAACCAGCATTGCGGCGTAGGGCAAGCGAGCGAGTCAATTTTTGAGATTAGCCTGGGGAGTTCAGAAGTCGGACTGCCTTCGACTCAGCTCTTTCAAGTAATGATGCAGAGGTAGAACCACCCCAGACGTCAGAGCAGTACTCCATACAAGGATAAATCAATCCCTTGTTTAGACAGAGTGACATCTGAACAGGAATCTTAGTTTCTTAGATTTTTTTTTTGTGTGTGATTAAGTTTGATTTCACAAGGACTAGAAAACGATGAATCTGGTAATGATTTCTTATGACAAAGAACTATATGATCGTGCCACTTTTCCTCGTATTATTAAATGCAAATAAAATTCTAGTTATCTGATGGCAAAATGCAATCATGAACTCCTCACATGATCATATTCTAGGCTGAGTTAATCTCATATAGTGCAAAAATCTCAAGCAAAAGTCTGATGGTTCTTTTGTGAAGCAAACGAACTGAAAATTGATGCCGAATTTACCGAATACTTCAAATTTAATTTTACTCAGGACACCTCGACTGTAAAGTGATATGTAAACATACAACGCAAACTTTAAAACTTATATTCATTCCTCTTATGTTCATCTTGTCGATAATGACTGTAGAGACAGCTTCCACATCACCTAATAGACACGGAAATGATCTTCCGTAGCCATCTGCGTTCCCTCCATAATCCAGACAGTCATTTAATTGCTTTACTTTGTGTGGAACCTACAAATAGGAAACATGAAAATACCATAATTTGTTAATGATTTCTAAAAAGTAAGGAAAAGAAGAGATGAAATTTCAGGAAAATGACGCACACCTTTTTCTGTGTATGTTATTTATCCCTACATATTTCTGGAGGAACAAGCGCACGTATCGTTGCTTACATATGGTTATATGCACAGGGAAGAGTCTGCGGTAAGTTGCTGTCAGTAGGTACTTGTTTAACGGAAATTTTTTAAAGGAATATATTTGGATGAAGGAGAAGAAATGCTACCTGTGTTTTCCTTGCATGCTGTCGAAGACGACTAAATGGGACGGAGGTGGGGGGGAGGGGGGGAGGAGGAACCTCCTCCCCCTCTTGCATTTCAGTCACGTGGGGGGGTGCTCATCCTCCTCGAAGGCTCAAAATTGGGTGTCTGAATGTGTGAAGGCGTAGCTGAAATGAGAAGAAGGAGAGGGAGGCAGTATGTTGAGGAAAAATATAAACGTGAATATTCTGGCTCTAAGTGAAACAAAGCTCAAGGGTAAAGGGGATGAATGGTTTGGAAATGTCTTAGGAGGATGGTCAAAGGTTGATGTGAAGGCAAAAGTTAAGAAGGAGTAACATTACTGCTGAAACAGAAGTTGTAGGAGTGTGCGAAAGAGTGTAAGGAAGTGAAGTCTGGACTGATGTGGGTGAAAATGAAAGTTGATCGCAAAAGATGGGTGATCAAGAGTGCTTTTGCACCTGGCCATGAGAAGAAAGATCGTGAGAGGCAAGTATTTTGAGAGCAGCTGAGTGAGTGTATCAGCAGTTTTGATGCAAGATGATGTTGATGATGATGATGAAAGAAAAGTCCCTTCCAAGGAGGGGCGGGAAAAGAGAGGGGGGAAAGAGCAAGATTTGTTAGAGGAAGTGAATTTTAGAGGGAGGAAAAGAGCCAGGGCTTAACCCAGCTTGCATTGGAAAAATATGTTAAGAAGGGCAGAGATGATGAGTGGAGTGCAAGGTCTTATTTTAGCTATTTATTTATTTATCTTTTTTTATCATTTTGTTTTATCTTATTTTTTTGTATTTTTTTTCTTTTTTTTATATAAGGGATATAGGAGGAGATGGATCGTATCTCTGGCCGATGGACACTGATTTGACCAAGGCGTTCCCTGCACGGACTTAGCAGCAAGATCTATAGAGGTTTTTAGTTTTTTAATATATTGACACTGGATGTTGTCCAGGTTGTATATTAAACATGTTACCTGGGTGGTCTATTCCCAGGGGATTGTTGAAGTAATCAATCCAGTGAGTATGATGTATTTGAAATCACTCTACTTGTCTTTCAAACAGTTTCCTCCAGTAGATGTTTAGAGGAGGGATTCGTGCTCTCTCGTGAAGTTCTGTGTTCCTGATGAACTCGTGCCATTTGATGTTAAAAACCCAACGTACAGCTTTGCTCTGAATGATTTGGAGTGCACGGATGTTGGATTTGGCTCCGAGTTCGAGAGCTGAAGGGGCATATGTGATAAGAGGTCGTATTAATGCTTTGTAGAGGTGCAATTTGGTTTTGAATTGCGCCTCTCTGAATCTATACAATTTTGCGAGCTCCGCTCTCGCAATAGCCGCTCTACACTGTATATGTCGGTTCATTCTCAGGTATACATCATAGTTTAGGCCCAGGACAGTGTTGTTGTTTGAGATGGGAATGGGTAAATGTCGGTGTATACAGGAGTGTAGGTAGACATTAGTTATGTTGTATCTCTGACGTACATTAAAGTAAGATATGTTGGATTTTGCAGGATTTGTTTTAATCCTCCATTTTAACTCCCAGAGCGAAACGTGGTCAATTTCCTGTTGGGTTCTATTGATTAGGTGTGTGAGGGTTCTGGCTCTGATTAGCTGTGTGGCATCATCTGCATATTGGAGAATGATGGAGTCCAGGTGTATAGGATTGGGAAGATCATTTGAGTAGAGTGTGTAAAGAGTGGGGGCCAGCACGAAGCGTTGGGGTACACCGGCATTAAGGAAGAAGTAGTTTAAGTGTTTCTGTATTCGATTCGGGTTTTTCTGTTGCTAAAATAGTTAGAGAGAAGCTTAATGGTGGGTCGTGGGAGTTGGAACTGGGTGCTTAGTTTATACCTCGATCCATCGTGCCACACGGTGTCAAAGGCTTTTTCAACATCTTTTGTGATTAGTGCGGTCATTTTGTGTGTCCGCGTGTTGTTTCTTATGTAGTTCGTAATGATGTTGAGTTCATCTTGTGTGGAGCGATGTTGATGAAAGCCAAACTGTTTGTGTGAGAGTAGGTTGTTGTTTGTAAGGTGTTGTCTAAGTCTGTTGTTTATGATTCTTTCAAATGTCTTCCTAATGGACTCAAGTAGGCTGATGGGTCTGTAGTTCATGGGGTCTCTGTTGGATTTGTTGGGTTTAGGTATCATTGTGGTTGTTGCTGTTTTGAAGGCCGCGGGAAAATAGCTGGAGGCTAGTGCCGCGTTGAAGAGGAAGGTGATGGCTCTAATAGTGTTGTTAGGGAGATGTGTAAGTAGCAAGTAACCAATGCCTGAATTACCATGGGCTACTTTGGGTGATTTGAGGAGGAGGAATTTGACCTCGTTCGATCTTATGGGAGTTGTGAGAAGGTGGTCATGTGAAAGCGATTGGAGGTGTATGATCTGTTCTGGGTAGAAGTGACTGGGTCTGTTTTGTATGTGTTGTGTGACAATTTGAGTGTTTTCGTACGCCAGAGGGTGAGGGGGGTGAGGGTGAAAGATACCTTCCCAATGTTTTTGAAAAATGTTGGCAATGTCTTGTGGGTTATGGTGTAG
Organism: Panulirus ornatus; assembly: GCF_036320965.1. NCBI lineage: Eukaryota > Metazoa > Arthropoda > Malacostraca > Decapoda > Palinuridae > Panulirus > Panulirus ornatus. Next base: position 36,323,171 of record NC_092243.1, on the reverse strand, counting down.
AGTGTTGTCGTCATTTAGCCCATTAAAGTCTGTTTTCGGTATTCCTTTGAGTTTTCGGATTCTGTTCCAAAACTCTTGAGGAGATTTGATTCGATGTTGTTCTGTTGTGGTGATAAGAGATTTCCAGTGTCTATTGTGGTCTTCTAGAAGGCTGTTGAGTGTGTGGTTTCGTAGGGATGTGAGGTCCCACCGTACTAGGCCCAAACGACGTCTGTTTTGCTCAAAGCGTCGACGGTAGCACGAGAGGAGTCTTGTTGTTTTGGGAGAAGGGAAGAAGGAGTATCTTGAAGTAAATGAAGATTTGGGAATAGAAATGTCAGCTGCCTGTGTGATTGTTTCGTGTATATGTTCTATTTCTGTGTCTATTAGTGTTATTGGGTTATTTTCGTAGTTTGTGGTGTAAGTGCAGTTGGAGAGAGTGTCTTTGAAGCTCTCCCAGTCTGCTCTTTTGTAGTGGTAGTGTGAGGGTGATGGGACGAGGATAGGGTTAGACGAGAGATGAAGGAAGATAGGGATGGGTCGGAAACTCACAGTGGTCCTGGCGACAAGAAATTATGGAGATAATTACTGGCTCTGTTGGAGAAGACAAGGTCAGGTCTGCCTTTTCCTCCTGGGCCAGTGAAAACAGTGTGGAAGTAAGGTCCTAGGAAGTTAAGACGTTTGTAAGAGTATAAAGCGAATAAGTCATCACCATGAGAATTGTTTCTGTTGTGGTGGAAGGTTCTGTGTTGGGCGTTGAGGTCAGCTAGAAGGTAGACTGGGATATGTGTGTAATTGAATACTGTGTAGAGATCATGGAGTGGAATGGTAGTGTTGGGTCGAGAGTATGTAGTGCAGAAGATAATGAAGCCATGTATTGTGTTTACCTTAACTGCTAGAAAGTGTTCGTATTGCCATGAGGTGGCGAGGTATTCGTGTTCGATGGTGTTGCGTATGAGAATGGCGACTCCCTCGTGTCTACTGTCTGGAGACTGTCGTGATGTATACCCGTAATGTCTAATTTTGTATCCGTTGGTGATACATGTGATGTTAAGTATCACAAGATCGGGTTTTTTCTCTTCGAGGAGAGCGGCAATCAGATGACGGCCATTGTGATAGCTGCGCACGTTAAATTGTAAGATTTTTAGCATTTTACGACTTATGGAAGTTTATTGGCCTTCTGTGTCTGTTGTCGATGAAGGCCGTTGACGAACCGTTTGAGTGTTTCACGTGTATCATGTTTCTAGTCGTGGCTCGGGATCTATCTGATGAGGGGTCAGGAGAGGGGAGAGGGGAGGGGAGAGGGTCATTGTCGACAATTTGAAGGTCGAGGTTGACCGTTGGTGGGTTGTCTGGTGTGTCGGCAGGGTCAGGTGCTGGGGCTCCTCTGGCAGGGTCAGGCGTTGGACGGAGGGAGGGGGAGGGGGGAGGGGGGGATTGGTGAGTGGAGGTTCAGGGGAGACTGTCGTGGTGGTGGAAGTTGGGACGGTGGGGGTGGGAGAGGAATAGGTATTAGGAGAGACAGTAGGATTGTTGGTGTTGGGTTGGGGGGTTGTGGATGGAGTTGTGTTAGGGGGTTCGGAGGGGGTATTGGAGGTTGGGAAGGGGAAGGAGATTTATAATAGAAAGCGGCAGGAGGTCAAGAGGAAGGTGCAGGGGCTGAAATAGAAGGGAAATGAGAGCAGGGATGAGCGAGTACTGGTAAACATCATAGAGAAAAACAAGAGAGCAAATGGGGCCATCGGTGAAGCGTACAATTATGGAAGTGATAACAGGTAGTGATGAGATGAGCTAGAGCCGGGGCGCGCCAAGGCCCACTCCCCTCCACACAGCCCGCCACAGTGTGAGAGTGAATCAGCTGATGTTCGAGCAAGAAATCAGCTGAGGAAAGTCCTCTTATGGGCCAGCAGATGTCGCGCCGTGTGCTATGTGTATGAGGGATGGGGAAAGAGAGGGTGAGAAGAGTTGTGTGTGGGTGGTGAATGACGTCACCAACCCTATATACCGATAACGTTAGAGTTGTGATGGCGATGGTTCACAATATCACGGATACTGATAGTTCTACAACGATGATCGTAAATGTACGACCATTGATGGCGACAGTGTGACCGTTAAAGGCTACAGTGTGTAACTGAAGACGAACGTGCGTGGTTGTTGCCCAGTGTTGGATTGTATCCTTGGTAAAGGGTAATGAAAATATTTCCCATACATATTGTGCTTCATTTAGTGTGTGGTATTATCCAAACGGTATCTAAGAAGGTGGTATGATACAAGTTGGTGTTACATGATAATATGTATTCATATTGGGTTATGACCAGAGTGACTGAGGCACTGCAACGTTGGTCGGTCAACTGGAACTGGTGATGCAGGCAACTGCTTCACCGTCCTTCACTGCACGTGTTGGTACCCACCATATCTTGACTCTCATCAGCGCTTTCCTCTCCCTTTTACGGACGTTCTGTTGATGTGTACATGACCCAGCAATCCTCCCGTGATCCACTGTGGCTGAACCTGGTAATAGCATAGCGGTAGGACAGGTCAGCCAAGAGGTCAGGCGGCCGGGTCGTAAGGTCACTTTTTGACAGTCTGGTTAACACTGATTCATCCTGTCCCACCACACACACCACACCACCACCACCATCACTACACCACACACCACACCACCCTCAACCACACCCACCACACACCACACCACCCTCAACCACACCCACACCACACCTCACCCCACACCACCACCATCACTACACCACACACCGTTACCACCCCCGCACCACAATCACACCGCAGAGAGAGAGAGAGAGAAGAGAGAGAGAGAGAGAGAGAGAGAGAGAGAGAGAGAGAGAGAGAGAGAGAGAGAGCGCACAATAAGTGGTATTATGTTTATAATATCCTGCCATTCATTATAATCTCCCCTCGTTCAGCAGTCGTCTCCGGTACATAGGTTCGCCTTGCAGCCATATCTATAATAACACTGTGATATGCGGTACATGATGCAGGTCTGTGCATAGCAACAGATGAAGACTATCCCTGGTTCTGTTGTACTTTAGATAACGTTACATAGGAATAAGTTTCCATTCGCTGAACACGAGGTAGTCATACTGTATGTATGTTAGTAATTCAAACCTTTCATTAAGGAGGACGCCCACCTGGCAGTGGGCTGACAATGGGTAAATATATATTGTCTACGGGGAAGATCCTCAGGGAAATGTTCTAAGTTACGGGAGTCAAGTGCAAATGTTTTATTAGGTATTACTCGTATCTAGATAAGTGGGGCATTCAACCCGCCCCCAGATTGATTAAACTATATATCATTACATCTTCAAACATCCAACAATTATCAACGACTCAGATATTATTCTAATTATCTCTATAACATTATAAACACAGTACCACTTATCTGCAGTATCTTTCTGTGTTGCGACAGCATGAATCAGCGCTTACCAGACTCTCCAAAGGATGGGTTACGATCCTCCACCTCATAGGTCCCGTAACTGCCTCTTATCCCACTATCTGGAGATTCATCCACGTGGGTCATGCAGTGAGTGTCAGAATGTCATACACAACAACAAACCTTCCTGGGAAGGCTGGAGGAGTGCCAGTGAGACGCTCATTCATGTCAGGTAGTCAACCGTGCAGTACTGGCGGTGAGGCAACTTGTTTTCAGTCAGTCACAAATCGGTTTGTCATCTTCTCTGTCACTCTCCTCCTACCCAATCAGTCCATGAGTTTTTGATTACTTCCACTAGCACAAACAGCCTTGTTAGAACCGAGTGGCCTGTTGCTCTTTGAATTCCGTCGTCTTCAGTTGTATAACAAGTTCCAGTAGGCAGAAAAGCCTTGTAATGCTTCTGCTACTTTGATAAAAACCCCAGAATGAATGACTATTATTATGTAATACCAACTTATGACATACAGTCATCTTAGAAACCGAGTTGAAATACCGAACCATTAAATAAAGCACACTATAGATGCAGAATGCTCACCTGTCCTTACGTTAGCGGTATGTGTGTGGGTTTGTGACGTCTTTTACACCCCCCCCCCCCCTCCACACACACACACACACACACACACACACACACACATTTTCTCTCTCGCACCCTAGCTGACCTGAAATTGAATACCATAGGCTTTTAAACTAAGTGGATGACATTGGTTTTAGGCCAGCGTATTATGATGCAGACGCATTACGGCGGTTTGCGTCCACACGTCTGGAAGAACGCGTAAACCTAAAGCCATGGCCAGACTCTTTGTGGAGTCCTTGATGGTGTTCCAAGTGATTTACTAATACGTTTCCCTAGTCCATGGTACATGTCTTATACAGGTATCAATACTGAGTGTGGTAGGCAAGGCAACCGAGATTGTTTCATTCTTAGGAGATCTTTAAGTATGGCTGTGAGCTGTGGTTTTACAGTGTGTGCTGCATTACAAGGTTTAGTAGTGACAGTTTCAGCAGGAGGGGATCTCTCATGCATATTTTGTTATTCAGAAAGCACATTTACCCCGTACATAGTAAACCTTCAAGACTCTGTTCCTCAAGAGAAATTGTTCTTTGTCATGTCGTAATTGTTTTCCATAAGTCTGCACATTACTGGTAACAGTGAATGATAATAGTAAAATAGTTCAGAAATACACCTGAACACTGAAATATATCTAGTAGGTCATGCTTAACTTCTCAAAATACTTGACCTCCTTTTCCTTTGTTAGCGAGGTTGTGCCAGGAGATATGAAGAAAGGCCACATTCGCTCACATCCATTCTCTAGCTGTCATGTGTAATGCGCCGAAACCACAATTCCTTATCCACAACCAGGCCCCCCAGGCCTTACCATGGTTTACCCCGGCCGCTTCTCATTCCTTGGATCAGTCCCCAATAAACCATATCATTCCAGTTGCACGCCTCTCACCCTACTGCATGTTCAGGCCCCGATTTCTCAAAAAAATTTTCAAAGCATTCTTCCATCTCTAATCTAGTCTCCCCTTCTCCTTGTTCCCTCCACTTCTGAAGCATGTATCCTCTCTGACAACCTTGCTTCACTCATATTCTCTCATTAGGTCTATATCATTTCAACACACCCTCTTCTGCTCTCTCAACCACGCTTTTTATCACTAAACGTCTCTCTTACCCTTTTACTACTTACTCGATCAAACCACCTCACACCACATATTGTCCTCAAATATTTCACCTCCAACACCTCTACTGTCTTACGCACATCCTCATCCCTACATAGCCCATGCCTCGCATCCATTCATCATTGTGGGAACTGATATACCTTCAAACGTAACCAGTGTTGCCCTCCAAGCTAACATAGCAGGTGCGTGGGCGACCGCTGGTCTAGAATGTCTCAGCAGCCTATCGCGTCCGCCAGGCAGCTGTGCTGAGTAGATGTCTCGCTCGCTAGCTTAAACCAATGTTTCCTCCATCTGCTCCCCACAAGTGGCTCTTACGGTGCACGGATGTTCCGGCTATCTGCCAATTCCACCTGGCCACTGCGTACGCTTATGTTTCGGTCAACTTGCCACACTTGAGTGTCTGTAATGTATAATAATTTGCATGGACGCTGACCGACCACCCTTGCTGGCTGCTTTACTGAATCATTGTCTCGACAGTGAACTACCTCGCTCCTGGTTATTGTGGTGAATAGATATCCTGGCCGCCCACCACCCTTGACCTACTGGTTTGCTTAATAATTTCCTTGGCCACCCACCAACCTTGGCTTGCTGGTCTGCTTAATAAATGTCTTAGCCGCCCACCACCTCTGGCTTGCTGGTCTGCTTAAGATTTGTCTCGGCCGCTTACCATCCTAGTCCTGCTGTTATGGTAAGTGAATGCCTAGGGCAACCTACCACCCTCGGCTGGCTATTGCACTCAAGAATGTCTGATGGATTAACAATGTCTTCACTCAGCCGATGGGCTTAAAGGCACAGAGAAGTGAATTATGACTGTGTGCTGACTCACTGCTCAAGTTCCGTACCACAAACAGTTGGCCGCTGTGTTAACCTGTCCTCAGGCTGCTGTGTTAACCTGTGTCCAGGCTGCTGTGTTAACCTGTGTCCAGGCTGCTGTGTTAACCTGTGTCCAGGCTGCTGTGTTAACCTGTCCTCAGGCTGCTGCGTTAACCTGTGTCCAGGCTGCTGTGTTAACCTGTGTCCAGGCTGCTGTGTTAACCTGTGTCCAGGCTGCTGTGTTAACCTGTGCCCAGGCTGCTGTGTTAACCTGTGTCCAGGCTGCTGTGTTAACCTGTGCCCAAGCTGCTGTGTTAACCTGTGTCCAGGCTGCTGTGTTAACCTGTGTCCAGGCTGCTGTGTTAACCTGTGTCCAGGCTGCTGTGTTAACCTGTCCCAGGCTACTGTGTTAACCTGTGTCCAGGCAGCTGTGTTGACCTGTGTCCAGGCTGCTGTGTTAACCTGTACCCAGGCTGCTGTGTTAACCTGTGTCCAGGCTGCTGTGTTAACCTGTGTCCAGGCTGCTGTGTTAACCTGTGCCCAGGCTGCTGTGTTAACCTGTGCCCAGGCTGCTGCGTTAACCTGTGCCCAGGCTGCTGTGTTAACCTGTGTCCAGGCTGCTGTGTTAACCTGTGTCCAGGCTGCTGTGTTAACCTGTGCCCAGGCTGCTGTGTTAACCTGTGCCCAGGCTGCTGTGTTAACCTGTGTCCAGGCTGCTGTGTTAACCTGTGTCCAGGCTGCTGCGTTAACCTGTGCCCAGGCTGCTGTGTTAACCTGTGTCCAGGCTGCTGTGTTAACCTGTGTCCAGGCTGCTGTGTTAACCTGTGCCCAGGCTGCTGTGTTAACCTGTGTCCAGGCTGCTGTGTTAACCTGTGTCCAGGCTGCTGTGTTAACCTGTCCTCAGGCTGCTGCGTTAACCTGTGCCCAGGCTGCTGTGTTAACCTGTGTCCAGGCTGCTGTGTTAACCTGTGTCCAGGCCGCTGTGTTAACCTGTGTCCAGGCTGCTGTGTTAACCTGTGTCCAGGCTGCTGTGTTAACCTGTGCCCAGGCTGCTGTGTTAACCTGTGTCCAGGCTGCTGTGTTAACCTGTGTCCAGGCTGCTGCGTTAACCTGTGCCCAGGCTGCTGTGTTAACCTGTGTCCAGGCCGCTGTGTTAACCTGTGTCCAGGCTGCTGTGTTAACCTGTGCCCAGGCTGCTGTGTTAACCTGTGTCCAGGCTGCTGTGTTAACCTGTGTCCAGGCTGCTGTGTTAACCTGTGTCCAGGCTGCTGTGTTAACCTGTGCCCAGGCTGCTGTGTTAACCTGTGTCCAGGCTGCTGTGTTAACCTGTGTCCAGGCTGCTGTGTTAACCTGTGTCCAGGCTGCTGTGTTAACCTGTGTCCAGGCTGCAGTGTTAACCTGTGTCCAGGCTGCTGTGTTAACCTGTGCCCAGGCTGCAGTGTTAACCTGTGTCCAGGCTGCTGTGTTAACCTGTGCCCAGGCTGCTGTGTTAACCTGTGTCCAGGCTGCTGTGTTAACCTGTGCCCAGGCTGCTGTGTTAACCTGTGTCCAGGCTGCTGTGTTGACTTGTCCTCAGGCTGCTGTGTTAACCTGTGTCCAGGCTGCTGTGTTAACCTGTGTCCAGGCTGCTGTGTTAACCTGTGCCCAGGCTGCTGTGTTAACCTGTGCCCAGGCTGCTGACGATATCCACCAGACTGCTACGTACAACGCTGTCGGCGTGACCCGGGTTCCTGCTGCCTTACCCTCGTCCGTGTTGTGTGCCACACCAAGCCAGCTGCTGTATTTGTTTGTCATGGCTGCGGTATAACACTAGCTGGCTCCTGGTATTTAATATCACTGAAACTTTACTTATGGGCTGATTTCTCTGGTAAGACCGACTGATTGGCTACTTTAAAAACATTTTGATATGAAAAAAATTGAAATAGAGACATAAAGATGTCAAAAGTTGCGTCAACGTCTGGAGAGTTAGTGTAGGTTAAAGATAATTAGAATCTCCAAAAGTTTCCCTCAAGCGTTCTTTTTTATGAAACAGTACTCCCACCTCATGTATCAACTGTTGTAGGTGAGAAGTCTCACGACACTCACACACTTCCTTCTCAACCGCCTCGTGATCCGTGAGTTCCACCTACACAGACAAGAGTTAACGTGGACTGTCACTGGCAGACTGGCGGTCCTAAAGGTTGACCTCAGTCGGATGCGATCCCATCCAGCCGGCGTAGACCACTTGGAACTGAGGAGTAATTTCTGACCATTGACCCTTCCAGGCCAAGTGTTATCACCCATTGATTCCCCAGAAGACCTGCTGCCAGGTACTGTGGCTTATTGTTGGCCAGGCTCACAGGCTACTACAAACTTTACCCAATCACACCAGGAGGAGCTAGCAAGCTTACCCTATCATACGTGGTCACTTAAGGTCATCCTATTATCGCTGCGCCGAGATTGGATAGAGTGTGGTTGAATGCGTTTCCGTCGGTGGAAATCTCTGTGACCGCTCTCATGTCACCGATGTCCCTCACTCTGACCTGGACACTTAACTGGTGTGAAGAACTATAGTGTCGGGTGGTGCTCGCCAGTGTGATGGAGTTACCTCCAGGACCTGGGCGACAGGGCACACAGGGAGACATCCGCCAAGGTTCATCTTTGGTGACCTGCTTCTTCAAGCTTCGTCTGGCCGCTGGTAGGAGTACAGTACCTTTCAGGACAATTACCATGGCACCAGCTAGACACCTGCGGAGGAGGAACAGGAGATGGCATGCGAGATCATCTCCTCCTCTTACATCATCGCTGAGGATGCGCTTAACACCTGACTCAGGTCAACCATAATGAAATATAGATGTCTTATGGTTGGCCAGAGTCAGGTGTGAAGCGCATCTGTACAAATGATGTACGAGGGAAAGCTGATCATACATGCCCCCTCTCCTGCACCTCCTCTCGTAGTCCCCTGTTGTGTAATGACAGTCTGAGAACGCCGCCTGCCAGGGACGGTAGGTACTAATGCTACAGCAGTATTTCAGGGTTAGTACCCACCACTGCCAGCAGGCGGCGTTATCACACTGGCGTTAATAGCAATTTCCACTGAGTGTCACTTCTGTTTTCTTTTTCCATGAGAACAGCGAGACGATCTCTAAGAATGACATCTGGAGAAATTTACGAAGAATATGATAAAGGATAAACAAATTCAATATCTTTGTTACCTCCGTCGTTCCAATAAAGACCTCCAACCACAGTTCCATTCCCGCCAGATTGTGACCGGAAGGTCAAATCACAGAAAACAAAGCGATTGTAATGCCAGCGTGCGTGTGCTGCCTGCCGGCACTGCTGAGTACTGCCCAACCTACCGGAAACACGGACCAGTGTCGCCTGCCTCCTCCCTCTGTGGTCCATCCATTAACTTGACTATCTGCGAGTTATTCCACTGATGCTGCTACTATAGCTACTGCTACTACTACTTCTTTGTCATTATTATTATTATCATTACTATTATTATATTATTATTATTATTATTATTATTATTATTATTATTATTATTATCATTATTATCATTATTATTGTTATTGTTAGAAGATTCGTGTTTTTCATATCTGGCGTAAAAAATTGGTGCTGTACTTAAACACTTTTGAATTCAATGAATAACGAATTTCAACCAGATTTTCTTTTTCGCGTTTGAGGCTCCGGTCACGAGCAAAAGAACACGGAAGGGAAGTCTTAAGTGAAATGTATGAGGGACTAAAGAGAAATGATATGAGAAGGGGAGGAAAATAGTTTGAGGTCAAGGGAACTGAACACTCTGCCTTTTCAAAAGAGGCAGGTCGTAGTTGTTAGGGAAGATATGACGGAGTAAAGAGTTCCACAATTTGTGATGTAGGGAAAGTAACAGTTATCAAAACGGCCCACCCCTGAGTTGTAGAGGGGCACAAAGCAATCACGTAGCACAGACGCTTCTAAATGTCAGGTGTTTTGGCTAATGGTTGGGGTCATATGCACACTTACACACACACACACACACACACACACACACACACACACATACATACATACATACATACATACATACATACATACATACATACACACACACACACACACACGCACACGCACATACACATATACACACACAAACACATACACACACAAACACATACACACACAAACACATACACACACACACACACACACACACACACACACATACACACACACACACACACACACACACACACACACACACACACACACATACACACACTCACACACACACATACACACACACACACACACACACACACACACACACACACACACACACACACACACACACACACACACACACACTCACACAGTAATATCTACAGGAGAGAGAATGAACCACGAGCGTGGTGAGAGCGGGACCGTCACTGTGGTGAGAGCAAGTGGATAAGTTTTCTAAGTTAGTCTGGGATAGAAGATGAGTTGGATTGCTTTGGACTCTGTCAAGTAGGTTTGTAGAGTCAGAAACTCACTAAGAAAAAGATAACTTAATACGAGAATAAAACGAACCTTTGTGTAGTTCAGAGAGGAATTTTCAGCATCTGAGAACGAGCCGAGGATGCATGAGGCAGACTTGACTATTTTTATAATGTAGATTATCCAAGGTAACGTTACATGCCATCGTATTATCAAGTATGTCTCTTTTATTCTCCCACAATGATCCAAGAGTTTCTCTTCCACTGTCACGGACAGCCTTGTTAGGACCTAATGGTCTGTGACTGTATGAATTCTATTTGTCATCATTTGTATTTGTATAATGTGTAGAGTGGTGGAATTACATAGCCATCAAAGGAGCTAGGAAATTCTATAGGGTGTGGGTGTTAGAGATGAAGGGAGCAGTTGGACTTAAGAGACAGTTCATTTAACTAGCTCGCGACTGCTGCACTACGATTACAGTTGTGACGAGATAAGACGCCTGATCGAGCAGGAACAAAGGGAGCTGATTTGAGAAAGAAATAAAAGCCACCAAGTCTCCTGGGCGCTGCATTACACAGCAGTGCAGGGAGATGGCGTCAAACATACAGTAACATTATTTTGATGGATATCAGAGAACATCTGGTAAAGTCTTCAGTCACAAACGTCTTTCTATCAGTGTTTTCCAGAGATGGACGTAGAAGCAAATTTTCAGTATAGAAAAAAAGCCCAGTGCAATTACCAGTGGCTGATAGTCAATTCTTTTTTTAAGTATATGTATTCGAGATCACCGTGACTAAACATGGGGATCAAGCCTTTAAACGAACGAGGAAAACGTTACGTTGCCTTATGACACACTGTTGAATAATCATATAAACACATTGGTTGGGGTTACACGTACACTTTGGAAAATTCCTTGCTAAAGTGAAAACATGTAAAGGACTTCGGGAGCAACCAAACGCCATGTAATACGGACATCAAGTTAATGATCAGGAAGTTACAAAACTAAAGCCAGTGTTTTTCATCATCTTGAGAAAAGATCTCATGAGGAAGGAGAAAAATATCGGAGAATCTCCTGGAGGTCCAAGGAGTAATGCGTAACTGTCATTCTCTTCACACCTTAACCTAAAGAAAAGGACAACATTATGTCTTTATGCATCTGAGATAATGATTATGGCAGTGATGGTCAAAAAGAGAGTTGGATGTAACTAACATTTGAGTCATGAGGAAAATCAAACACTCCGCTCACCTTTTAACCAACCTCTGGCCCCTTGTTTTGTTTATAAACACCACCTGTTGGTGAACACAGTATGCCTTCAGCGTGTTACCAGCTGTGCCCTTATTGCTTTACCAAATGCTGCCTCCACCAGCTGTGAGAGCAAGCATCGCGTATTATACTCTTTTTGACAACACTAGAGATGCCATATTTCACAAGACATACTTTGTGCTTGAGCAACTCATGCAACCACTATGAGTTGCGCTCTATCAGTATGCTCTTTATACGGTCCGGGAGTACAGGAGGTCTTCATTATAGGCCCCACCAACGCTGGTATCATTCAACAAAGGTGACACCTGTTCGTGGGTCTTCAGGAGAGGTCTTACCGGTGCTAGAAGTCTCCAATAGAGGTCCCACCACTGTCAGGGGTTTCTGGTAGTGTTCCCACCGGTGCTATTGGTCTCTAGTAGAGGTCCCATTAGTGCAAGGGGTCTCCAGTAGTGGTCCTACCAGTGTTAAGGGTCTTCAGTAAAAGCCCCATTCGTTTTTAAGATCTGTATTAGGGGTCCCACCGGTGTTAGGGGGTCTCTAGTAGAGGTCCCATTAGGGCAAGGGGTCTCCAGTATAGGCCCAACCAGAGCTAAGTGTATCCAGTGGAGGCCCAGCCAGTGCTAGGTGTCTCCAATTGAGGTCTATCAATGAAAGGTGTTTTCAACATAGGCCCCACCAGTACTGGGGGTCTTCAGTAGAGGTCATATCAATACTAGTTAAGGTCCCACCACTGCTAGAGGTCTCCAATAGAGAGGCCTCACCAGTGTTGGGGGTTACATTAGAGGTCCCACCAGTGCTGGGATCTCAGTAGAGGCCCCACCAGTGCTGGGGGTCTCCAGTAGAGGCCCCATCAGTGCTGGGGGTCTCCAGTAGAGGCCCCACCAGTGCTGGGGGTCTGAGGTAGAGGCCCCACCAGTGCTGGGGTCTTCAGTAGAGGCCCCATCAGTGCTGGGGGTCTGAGGTAGAGGCCCCACCAGTGCTGGGGGTCTCCAGTAGAGGCCCCACTAGTGCTGGGGTCTCCAGCAGAGGCCCCACCAGTGCTGGGGGTCTCCAGTAGAGGCCCCACCAGTGCTGGGGGTCTCCATTAATCATAAGATACAATATATAAATAACGGTTTATTGAATTCAGGCAGCAGCCATTTAGCTTGGAATATACAGTTGAGGTATTACAGTCCTGGGATATCATCATGATGACCAGTTGATTAATGTGAATGTGGGGCTGGGTGCATTTACTCTCTGGATAAGCGCATGGTAAGGTGTATCAGCATGGCACATTAAGTTTTACTAAGCATACTCTGTGGTTTATCCAATAGGCATTTAGTGGTGATCATTTGAACACTGAGTGAAGAAAGATTATACGTTGGTTGAACTGCAGTAATACTGTGGATGACTTGCATTGTGTATTTAATGGCAACCATTAAGTGATGAATAGTTTCATGTTGGTTGAGTTACAGTAATACAGTAGTTGACATACACATAACTATGAGAAAATTAAAGTCTTCGTCTGATCAGCTTTGCATTTGTTCCTGGATTGTTTATAACATTCAAAATAGTAGAAATGATAGTTTGTATAACTGTCTTTTATCTGTCTGTATGAGCACTGGTTGATTCAAGGCGATTGTGGTGACGGACGTCAGTTATTGGAAGCTGGGGCGGGAGGAGATCTCGGTGATAGGGAGTGTACATGGTCAGAATCGATCTGGTGTTGTTACCTGTTAGTGTCATGGTGTTTACAATGGGCGACCTCACTCTTGACGTTTTAGAAAACTCTACAAGATTCTCCCTGAGTTGCTGGTTCACTAATCCAGTTGTCGGAGGGTCGGAGTATGTGTCAGTGTCATGGTGTTTACAATAAGTGACTGCAGTTCCGAGAGAGGTACCTCGAGAAACTCCCAGTGAGTTACTGGTTCACTTCCTCAATGGTAAAGTGCCAGTAGTCTCCACTAGAGGCCCAGCTAGCACTATCGGTCTCCAGTAGAGGCCCCGCCAGTGCTAAGGGTCTCCTTTTTGAGGGCTAACTATCGCTAAGGGTCTTTATTAAAGGTCCCACTAGTGCCAGAGATCTCCAGTAGAGGCCATACCAGCGCTGAGTATCTGTCATAGAGCCCCACCAGTGAGAGGTGTCTTACAGTGCTGTAGACCTCCAGTAGAGACCTCCCGAGTGTTTGGGATCTCCATTACATGCCCCATTAATGAGAGGGATAGCCAGTAGAGCCCCCACCAGTGCTAGGGGTCTCCTGTCCAGGCCTCACCAGTGTTAGTGGTCCCCAGCAGAGGCCCTGCCAGTGCTAGGGGTCTCTAGTGCTTGAGATCTCCCACCACATTAAAGGTTGCCACGTCATCTCTTCTCCAGTCAACACATTTACTATATACGGCCAGTATTGCTCTGGCTGCTGTTATAAAGACTCCGCCAACTAGTATGCACGTGACCGTTACGTTGGTCCTGACAGAAGAGAATAAACCATTCGGGTTTGTAAGATTCATGAGACTAATGAGAATAATAGAAATGAGAATAATAGATGAACTAGATTGTTTGAACCAGGGCTTTCTAGTAATAATATAATGGGAAGATCAGGGGGCACCATCAAGGGCAAGTGTGTTAAGAAATGAATAGAAAAAACTTGTGCCTTATTGTGCCTTCTTGAGTGTTGAGGTAGATCACGTTAGTTAGTGTTATACATCTTTCCCTGATAGAGAGAGAGACTCAGTGTGGCACTTTAAATGATGCTTCTGAAGACGAATTTGGTCCAGGGCAAAATTCTCATGGTCAGTGTAGTTGCTGCCCTTGACAGTATGCGAATAGAAGCAGTCCGCAGCTGCGAGGGTTGGATGAGAGTTGGAGTCCTGAGCTACCACTAGATCCGACGTGATCCACACACAAGGAAACTAATCCAAAATACACCGCCATGCAAACAATGTCAGCTGAAGTGTTAGCGTATAGGTAAAAACATGCAGAGAGATTGGTCCCCAGCTTTTTCCCTCCGACTTCTTTCAATTCCAAGTTTTCCTTCCTTCAATCAGGTCTGCAGTTCAAATATCCCGAGTTTCGAACTTTTCCATTGACATTTTTCCTCTGGCTACACGACCCGGCACACACTACCAGATTTATCTCGGAAGAAAAAGTAAAAGAATTCCAGCAACGTAACAGAGCATGTGTCATGTCTGAGCGAGTTTAACACTAAAGGATGAGCTAGTGAGAGTCTGGGATGAACAGTGTCGCTACGTTTATATATCACAAAGCAGACCGGGGTATTGCATTAGTATTATTTGTTATATATATATATATATATATATATATATATATATATATATATATATATATATATATATATATATATATTATACTTTGTCGCTGTCTCCCGCGTTAGCGAGGTAGCGCAAGAAAACAGACGAAAGAATGGCCCAACCCACCCACATACACATGTATATACATACACGTCCACACACGCACATATACATACCTATACATCTCAACGTATACATATATATATATATACACACACAAACATATACATATATACACATGTACATAATTCATACTGTCTGCCCTTATTCATTCTGTCGCCACCTCGCCACACATGAAATAAGAACGCCCTCCCCCCGCATGTGCGCGAGGTAGTGCTAGGAAAAGACAACAAAAGCCACATTCGTTCACACTCAGTCTCTAGCTGATGCACCGAAACCACAGCTCCCTTTCCACATCCAGGCCCCACAGAACTTTCCATGGTTTACCCCAGACGCTTCACACACACACACACACATACATATATATATATATATATATATATATATATATATATATATATATATATATATATATATATATGTGTGTGTGTGTGTGTGTTTGTGTGTGTGTGTGTGTTTGTGTGTGTGTGTGTGTTGTGTGTGTGTGTGTGTGTGTGTGTGTGTGTGTGTGTGTGTGTGTGTGTGTGTGTGTGTGAAGCGTCTGGGGTAAACCATGGAAAGTTCTGTGGGGCCTGGATGTGGAAAGGGAGCTGTGGTTTCGGTGCATCAGCTAGAGGCTGAGTGTGAACGAATGTGGCTTTTGTTGTCTTTTCCTAGCAATACCTCGCGCAAATGCGGGGGGAGGGCGTTCTTATTTCATGTATATATATATATATATATATATATATATATATATATATATATATATATATATATATATATATATATATATATTCATATATATATATATATATATATATATATATATATATATATATATATATATATATATATATATGTGTGTGTGTGTGTGTGTGTGTGTGTGTGTCTGATGTGTGTGCATATAACGAAAATAAGAAAACAGGAGAGATAGGTAGTATGTTTGAGGAAAGGAACCTGGATGTTTTGGCTCTGAGTGAAACGAAGCTCAAGGGAAAAGGGGAAGAGTGGTTTGGAAATGTTTTGGGAGTAAAGTCAGGGGTTGGTGAGAGGACAAGAGCAAAGGAAGGGGTAGCACTACTCCTCAAGCAGGAGTTGTGGGAATATGTGATAGAGTGTAAGAAAGTAAATTCGAGATTAATGTGGGTAAAACGAAAAGTGGATGGAGAGAGATGTGTGATTATTGGTGCCTATGCACCTAGTCATGAAAAGAATGATCATGAGAGACAAGTGTTTTGGGAGCAGCTGACTGTGTTAACAGCTTTGATACACGAGACCGGGTTATAGTGACGGGTGATTTGAATGCGAAGCTGAGTAATGTGGCAGTTGAGGGTATAATTGGTGTACATGGGGTGTCCAGTGTTGTAAATGGAAATGGTGAAGAGCTTGTAGATTTATGTGCTGAAAAAGGACTGGTGATTGGGAATGCCTGGTTTAAGAGATATACATAAGTAAACGTATGTGAGGAGGAGAGATGATCAAATAGCGTTATTGGATTACGTGTTAATTGATAGGCGTGTAAAAGAGAGACTTGTGGATGTTTATGTGCTTAGAGGGGCAGCTGGAGGGATGTCTGATCATTATCTTATGGAGGCAAAGGTGAAGATGTGTAGAAATTTTCAGAAGAGAAGAGGGAATGTTGGGGTGAAGAGAATGGTGAGAGTAAGTGAGTTTGGAAAGAAGAATTGTGTAAGGAAGTACCAGGAGAGAATGAGTGTAGAATGGAAAAAGGTGAGAGCAAGTGACGTAAGGGGAGTGGAGGAGGAATGGGATGTATTTAGGGAAGCAGAGATGGCTTCTTCAAAAGATGCATGTGGCATGAGAAAGATGCGAGGTGGGCAGATTAGAAAGGGTAGTAAGTGCTGGGATGAAGAAGTAAGGCTGTTAGTGAAAGAAAAGAGAAAGGCGTGTGGACGATTTTTGCAGGGAAGTAGTACAAATGACTAGGAGATGTATTAAAGAAAGCGGCAAGAGGTCAAGAGAAAGGTGCAAGAGATGAAAAAGAGGGTAAGTGAGAGTTGGGATGAGAGTGTTTCATTAAATTCTCATTTCAGGAAGAAGAAAAAGATGTTTTGGAAGGAGGTAAATAAAGTGCGGAGGACAAGAGAATAAATGGAAACATAGGTGAAGTGGCAAATGGGGAGGTCGTAACAAGTAGTGATGAAGTGAGAGGGAGATGGAGTGGGTATTTTGAAGGTTTGTTGAATGTGTTTGATGATAGAGTGGCAGATATAGGGTGTTTTGGTCGGTGTTGTGTACGAAGTGAGAGGATAAGGGAGAATGATTTGGTGAACAGAGAAGAGGTAGTGAAAGCTTTGCGGAAGATGAAAGCCGGCAAGACGGCGGGTTTGGATGGTATTGCAGTGGAATTTATTAAAAAGGAGGTGACTTTGCTGTTGATTGGTTGGTAAGGATATTCAATATATGTATGGTTTTTGGTGAAGTGCCTGAGGATTGGCGGAATGCATGCATAGTGCCATCGTACGAAGGTAAAGTGGATAAAGGTGAGTGTTCAAATTCCAGAGGCAGAAGTTTGTTGAGTATTCCTGGGAAATTATATGGGAGGATATTGTTTGCGTGGGTAAACGCATGTACAGAGCATCAGATTTGGGAAGAGCAGTGTGGTTTCAGAAGTGGTAGAGAATGTGTGGATCAGGTGTTTGCTATGAAATATGTATATGAGAAATACTTGGAAAAACAGATGGATTTGTATGTAGCATTTATGGATCTGGAGAAGGCATATGATAGGGTTGATAGAGATGCTTTGTAGAAGGTTTTAAGAGTATATAGTGTGGGAGGTAAGATGCTAGAAGCAGTGAAAAGTTTTTATCGAGGATGTAAGGCATGTGTACGATTAGGAAGAGAGGAGAGTGATTGGTTTCTAGTGAATGTCGGTTTGCGGCAGGGGTGCGTGATGTCCTCATGGCTGTTAAATTTGTTTATGAATGGGGTGGTTAGGGAGGTGAATGTAAGAGTTTTGGAGAGAGGAACAAATTTGCAGTCTGTTGTGGATGAGAGGGAATGGGCTGTGAGTCAGTTGTTGTTCGCTGATGATACAGTGCTGGTGGCTGATTCGGGTGAGAAACTGCAAAGGTTGGTGAATGAGTTTGGTAAAGTGTGTGAAAGAAGAAAGTTGAGAGTAAATGTGAATAAGAGCAAGGTTATTAGGTTCAATAGGGTTGAGGGACAATTAAACTGGGAGGCAAGTTTGAATGGAGATAAACTGGAAGAAGTGAAGTGTTTTAGATATCTGGGAGTGGACTTAGCAGCTGGTGGAATCATGGAAGCGGAAGTGAGTCACAGGGTGGGGTTCTAGGAGCGTTGAAGAATGTGTAGGTGAGAACGTTATATCGGAGAGCAGAAATGGGTATGTTTGAAGGAATAGTGGTTCCAGCAAAGCTATATGGTTGTGAGGCATAGGGTTGTACGGAGGAGGGTGGATGTGTTGGAAATTATATGTTTGAGGACATTATGTGGTGTGAGGTGGTTTGATCGAGTAAGTAATGAAAGGGTAAGAGAGATGTGTGGTAATAAAAAGAGTGTGGTTGAGAGAGTAGAAGAGGGTGTGTTGAAATGGTTTGGACACATGGAGAGAATGAGTGAGGAAAGATTGACAAAGAGGATATATGTGTTTGATGTGGAGGGTACAAGGAGAAGCGGGAGACCAAATTGGAGGTGAAAGGATGGAGTGAAGAAGATTTTGAGCGATCTGGGCCTGAACATACAGGGTGAAAAGCGTGCAAGGAATAGAGTTAATTGGAACGATGTGGTATATCGGGGTCGACTTGCTGTCAGTGAACTGAACCAGGATATGTGAAGCGTCTGAGGTAAACCATGGAAAGTTCTGTGGGGCCTGGATGTGGAAAGGGAGCTGTGGTTTCGGTGCATTACACATGACAGCTAGAGATTAAGTGTGAGCGAATGTGACTTTTTTTTTTTTTTTGTCTTTTCCTGGCGCAACCTCGCTGTAGGAGGGTGGGGGGCTATTTCTTGTGTTTCGGGGTAGCGACGAGAATGGATGAAGGCAGCAAGTATGAATATATACATGTTTATATATGTATGTGTCTGTGCATGTACATGTATGTATATATGCGTGTATGGGCATATATATATATATATATATATATATATATATATATATATATATATATATATATATATTATCCATGGGGATAGGGGACAAGAAGTCTACCTCCGTGTTCCCTGCGTATCATAGAAGTGGACTGAAGCGAGAAAGAGCTGGAAATCCTCCCCTTCTTGTGGATGTAACCAAGATGAGAAGAAAGGAAAGATAAGTATGTTTGAGGAAAGAAACCTGGATGTTTTGGCTCTGAGTGAAACGAAGCTCAAGGGTAAAGGGGAAGAATGGTCTGGAAAAGTCTTGGAAGTAAATTCAGGGGTTGGTGAGAGGACAAGAGCTAAGAAAAGAGTAGCACTACTCTTGAAGTAGGAGCTGTGGGAGAGTGTGATAGTGTATAAAAGTCGATTCCAGATTGATGTGGATGAAACTGAAAGCGGATGGAGAGAGAGATGGGTAATTACTGGTCTTATGCACTTGGTCATGAGAAGATAGGTCATGAGAGGCAAGTGTTTTGGGAGCAGCTGTTTGAATATGTCGGCGGTTTTATTGCACGAGACTGGGATTTCAAGATGGGTGATTTTAATGCGAAAGTGAGTAATGTGCCAGTCGAGGGTATAATTTGTGTACATTGGGTATTCAGTGTTGTGAATAAAAATGGTGAAGAGCTTGTGGATCTGTGTGCTCTAAAAGGACTGGTGATTGGGAATATCTGGTTTAAAAAGAGAGATATGAACAAGTATACGTATGCGAGTTGGAGAGATGGTCAAAGGCAATTTTTTATAATACGTATTAATTGATAAGCATGTAAAAAAGAGACTTTTGTTTGTAAATGTGCTGAGAGGGGCAGCTGGTGGGATGTCTGATCAATGTCTTTTGGAGGCGAAGATGAAGATTTTTAAAGGTTTTGGGGAGAAGAGAGTAGTGAGAGTAAGTGAGCTTGGGAAGGAGACTTGTATGAAGAAGTACCAGGAGAGACTGAGTGGAGAATAGCAAAAGGTGAGAGCAAATGAAGTGAGGTGGGGGGTAGGTGAGGAATGGTAAGTATTAGCGGAAGCAGTGATGGCATGTGCAAGAGATGCATGTAGCATGAGAAAGGTAGGAGGTGGGCAGATTAGAAAGGATTGTGAGTATTGGGATGAAGTAGTAAAGTTGTTAGTGAAAGAGAAAAGAGAGGCTTTTGGACGATATTTTCAAGGAAGAAGCGCAGATGACTGGGAAATGTATAGGAGAAAGCGGCAGGAGGTCAAGAAGAAGGTGCAAGGGTTGAAAGGAGGGCAAATGAGAGTTAGGGTGAGAGTGTATCATAATCTTTAGGGAGAACAAAAATATTTGTTGGAAGGAGGTAAGTAATGTGCGAAAGACAAAAGAACAAATGGGAACATCGGTGAAGGGGCAAGGGGGGAAGTAATAGCAGGGAGTGATGGAATGAGGAGATGGCATGAGTATTTTGTAGGATTTTTGAAAGTGTTTGATGAAAGGAAAGCAGATGTAGTGTGCTTTGGTCGGGGTGATGTGCAAAGTGAGACAGTCAGGATGAAGAGAGAGGGGGTTCTGAAAGAATTGCGGAAGATGGGGTTGCAGTTGAATCTATTGAAAAAAGGGGGTGATTATGTTGTTCATTGGGTGGTAAGGATATCCAGTGTATGTATGGATCATGGTGAAGTGCTCAAGGATTTGTGGAATACATGTAAAGTGCCACCATACAAAGGCAAAGGTGATAAATGTGAGTGTTCAAACTACAAACGTAAGTTTGTTGAGTATACTTGGAAATTTGTATGGGAGGGTATTGATTGCAAGGGTTAAGGCATGTACAGTTTATCAGATTTGGGAGGAACAGTATGGTTTCAGAAGTGGTAGAGATTGTGTGGATCAGGTGTTTGATTGGAAGAATGTGTGAGAACTATTTAGAGAAACATATGGATATAGATGTGGCATTCATAGATCTGGAGAAGGTAGGGTTGTTAGATATGCTTTGCTGAAGGTCTTAAGAATATATGATGTGGGAGGTAAGCTGCTAGAAGCAGTGAGAAGTTTTTATCAAGGATGTAAGGCATGTGTACCAATAGGAAGAGAGGAGATTGATTGGTTCCCAGTGAAGGTCGGTTTGTTTATGGATGAGGTGGTTAGGGAGGTGAATGCAAGAGTTTAGAGAGAGGGTCGAGTATACAGTCTGTTGGGATGAGAGGGCCTGGGAAGTGAGGTAGTTGTTGTTCGTCGATGATACAGCTATGGTGGTTGATTCGAGTGAGAAACTGAAGAAGTTGGTTACTGAGTTTGGATAAGTGTGTGAAAGGAGGAAGTTGAGTGTAAACGTGAATAAGAGCAAGGTCATTAGGTTCAACAGAGTTGAGGGACAAGTTAGTCAGGATGTAATTTGAAGGGGGAAAAAATGGGCATGTTTGAAGGAATGATAGTTCTAACAATGTTATATGGTTGCGAGGCATTGGCTATAGATTGGGTTGTAAGGAGGAGGAAACATGAACTTAAGTATCATACCATAGAACATGATCCTAAGGGAGAATTCTTCATGTGTGTATGTCAATGGGAAAGTTCCTTATCCTCCTGAAAAACCATCTTATTTTGTTTCTCAAGCTCTCCTTTGAAAACATTTTATGAAAATTTGGAATCTTATCCAGACGAGTAATCCCATAAATGGCAGTTCTCGATCTTCATAGCAGCGCTTGTGCCCATCATATGTATGTGTCTCTGTGAACCAGTGAACATACGCTTTTTTCCTGAATGATATGAATTAAAAAAAAAGACTCCGATCGTTAGCAATGGCATCTAAGAAGCCTTAGCAAGGCATCGTAAAGTTAGTGGACAAGTTCTCTTGGACAAGGAGTACTGGACGATCCTCATGCATGCATAACGCCCTCAGTTATATCATAGCACCTGTAAGGCAATGTGTTCCTGATGTCATCATCAGTATAATAGAAATGAGACCAGCGCCAAAAATATACCATTCTAGTAAAAGCTCCACCGTATTTAAAGCCGACACGTTTTCACACATCCTGGTGCAATAGGCACTTTACTGCTGTTGTAAGCTTTGGGGAAGAGAATGATATTGGCAAACCCTGCCTTTCACCGTATTTTATTCGAAAAATGTATATCGATGCAATATTCTATAGCACTATGTTGAGATGTAAACATTCAGTAAGAAAGAAGAGTCGTGGCATATTCACTAAAACAAATTTGTTTCCGGATTTTATTTCGTGGGTATGACTGGTTGTTCTGTTGGTGAAGGAGCATTTCACACTAAAATTCGGAGGATTTCATGCTTCAACATTCATCCTTCAATATATAATCATTAGCCTTTCTAGGCAAAACCAATCATAATGTAAGTGGAGAATTTCAGTTCAGAGCAGTATATTTATTGTTAGGTGTATTCAGCTCTGTATCGCTGGTTTGATTCCTTTAGGAATAGATTTATTGAGTTCTCATCGTGAGGTGTTTACGTTGAAATGAGACTATTCATCACCAGTAATGCATTGTGAAGAAGAAATCAGAATAATGAATACTCTAAAATGAATTCGGAAAGTGTGCAGGAGAAGGGCACGCCAAACTATCAATTCATTTATGAGATAAAGATAAAATCTGCGAATATTTTTCTTCTACCCAGGATAGTTAGCATTTACGTTTTTGCCTAGTCATTTGTTCGTATGAAATAAGAATATTTAGATGATGACGCCTACATTCTAAGATGGAAACGTGATTCATCTCTTGTAAAACTCACTTTGGTACCGGTTGAAACTATACAGAGTACGAGCATGTAGTGCACTGGATCTGTGTGGCCTGAACCCGCTGCTGGTCGTGCTGAAGAACAGATATGCTGCATGCAGACTGGGTCTAGCAACACGGGCCTCGGGATGGCAGTGGCTGAGAGAGAACTTTTCCAACAAAACTGATTTGAAGAATTTTATTCAATTTGCGATTCATGACTAAGTGCAAAGTTCCTTTCCACACACGTGTCTTGCCTCCTCGAACCCGCACGGACCATGTTATAGAGACCTGCCTGGAGAGACTATGATGATTATTAGTGAATTATGATATTGATTGAATGACAAGAATTTCGTCATGATGGTGACGGGGGAACTTTTCGGTATAAAGCCTTTCTTTTCCTCGCCGATTTTAATCTACCTTTTCTTTCTTTAGAAGCAATTTAGTGTTGAACCTACTGCACCTGCGCACTACGTGTCTTTACAGGTGTTCGATTTGTCAGCTGTCGAGCCTCGTAACAACTGCCCACTGCTCCAGGTCAGTTACATCTCCTCTCCGCACTCCACCTGCCTCAAGGTTGCTCCTCCATCGTTCTTTCAGTATCTGGTCATGTCCTCATCATTTGGTCTCTCCCTTCTCTACATCCTTCTGTGATTCACTCGTATCATTTCCTTGTGTATCTGTTTAAGGCTGGAGGATCAGATAGGACACCTCTACCAGATCTGAAGTTAGTAGGACCCTCCTGCCGCTGCATGAATTATTTAACACGTTTTTGATAATAGGATGAAGTCCTGGAGAATGAATTTAGAGGGCATGTGGTCTCCTGATGTGGTAACTTTAAGAAGGATGGAGACTTTTCTGATGCATAGCAAAACGATTTTTGTAATATCACGATGAAGTAACAGATATTGACTCTTCCAGATTCCTCAATCATCGTCCTGTATTAACCTCCTGAATGCAAGTGTACCTTAGGTGTGTTTGCTGCCTGTTGTCTGTTATGTACGTGTGTAGTCTGATTAAAATTCAATCGATCGTAGTCCATTAGCCATAACATAAAAGCTCTGTTTTGTTAAAGTGTGACTGAATAATCAAAGTTAAATTTCAGTTAATTCGTTGCGATGCCAGATTATAGACATTTTCGGGACCAACACTACGTATGTATTATGGCATTTTTTACTCTTTTTTTCTACTTCATCGTCGTTTCCCTCGTTAGTGAAGTAACGCCAGTACCAGACGAAGAAAGGACATATTCGTTCACCCTCAGTCTTTAGCCGTCATGTGTAATGCACCGAAACCAGAGCCCCTTGTTCACAACCAGGCCCCAAAAACCTTTCCATGGTTTCCTTCGGCTTCTTCACATGCTCTGGTTCAGTCCATTGACAGAATATCGACCCCTATGAATTAGATCGTCCAAATTCAAATCCACTTCACTCTATCCCTTGTACGCCTTTCACCCTCCTGCATGTTACAGCTCCGAGCTCTCAAAATATTTTTCACTCCATTCCTCCATCTCCGACTTAGTTTCTTCCTTTTCTTTGACCCCTCCACTTCTGACACATATATCCTCTTTGTTAACCTTTCATCATTTTCTCCATATGTCCAAACCATTTCACCACACCCTCTTCTGCTCTCTCAACCATACTCTTTTTATTTCCACACATCTCTCTTACCCTAGAATGAGCCAGTTACCCATTCTGTCTGCTTACCCTTAAGGATTGATGAACAGCTGGGTTGACTGTGGACAGACTGCCGCAGCCAGAATTCGAACCAATGCGCTCGATACCGCCGGCTCGTGAATGCGTCACGGTCAGGAACGTTAACCGCTCCACCACCAGAAATATATTCAGCTAACAACAAAAACCATATAACTTCGTTTGATACATTCACCCATTTTCATTATGTATTGAAAAATTGTATATTCAAGTAAGGGATGGAACAATATGAATCAGATTGAATATGGTATATTGTATTATTTCTTTTATGTATTCAGTCATTGCAGTGTACCATATTTTGTTTGTAGTTTTCGTATTTTTGGACGGTGTGTTTGGTCTTTGAAATGAGTAAAATGATGCCCTTAAATAAAGCCTTGCATGTGGGAGTGTTTTCTCATGTGAAAACTTAAGTATCTTCAAATACGTCTGTGATAACGAATACTACCAATTTCAGAGTTCTTCCTCCTCAGAACCTTCTCAAGCTTCTCAAACTTACCTTCACGACGCTTTTCCCTCAGCTGTTTAACAATTTGGTTATCGATGAATTGGTCTGTCTACATACACAAACGCTATCAGGGGAGTATTAGGTCCAACTGGAGAAGCTTGGGATTTCACAGGTGCAGGAAACTGTGATCCTTATTGGAAAAGGCGGGAATGACACAGTTGCGGGGAAGTATTTTAGAGCAGTTCAGTGTTGCACAGTAGATACAGTGCCACATATCACCATGCATCTTGAGTGATTTCACATACCATCCGCTACATACTGATGTTCACAATGGCAGTGAAGGTTGGAGAGACACGGTAAGGTCAATACGTTAAGTTCATTTTAGAGGCGGTGTATGAGATGGACCGAAGATGAATTGCAGATTTTTTCCTTTTTTTTTTCTTTGCAGTTTCTGTAGTAGACCCACTGGGGCGGTGAACAAGGGAGGATGAACAATGCATTAGTGTTCCCAGTGTTTAGGTGCAAGCAGTCCAAGTGTCATGATTTATCGAATAACTTACACGATAGCTGGACGATCGTACTGACACGCTCTTTGTGACTTAATATGCATACACAGATATAGAAAGTTTGGTTGCACTGCGCAAAATATGTATACTTGCATTTGCATACGTTAGTATATGTAATCAATTACTTGTCTTCATTTACAAATGGGTAAATTTCTCTGTCTGTCTGTCTGTTTTCATTTGTGTGTGCTTAGTTACAAGTCCGCATGTAATTTTTGCAAAGTGAGTTTGGAAGTATATATGTTAAAGTTGTATTTGCACATACAGGATGAACTTACATAGGTAGTCACTGAGTGTTTACTTATGACAAGGATAACGCGTAGTGCTTACCACACGCCTGGCTTGTTGAATCCATGAAACACTGTCGTCACGTGGTAGGAACATTTCACATCCCTTGTCTCCAACAAACCCAGGGTGGGGGGAATAAAGAGATAGTTCTATGTGAAATTTATTGAAAAAGATTTTCATGAACTTCAAACTTTACCTTAAGATATAAGAATAAAAGAGACATAGATGAAATGGGTTTTGTAAGCAAAGCAAAAAGAAAAATCTTTGAGAACTGATGCAAAAAGAGTTATTACTCTTATCAACATAACACAAAAACTATTCTTTACAAGAACTTAATATTAGAGGTGTCTGGTCTCCAGCCCACCAGCTTCCTGCTGACAGACGGAGAGCTTCCCTGCGTTATCATGATCTGTAGTACATTTATCATTCATAGATTATTTATCTCCCTCGTTATCACTGTCTCTCTGTAGCAAAACAGATGGAGAACGAGCCAGAAGAAAATTTCGGATTAACCTCTTTCACATTTCTTCTCTTCAATCCACTTCTTCTTTACCATCATTATGCAGTCTCTTAATCCTCATGTATTGAATTCTTTTTCGCTCGTATCCCGCAGCGTTTCACGTTGTCTTTACTCATCTGCGTTCTCTTCATTCCTCTCTTCCCTCTTCCTCTCTTCCCTCTTCATCTTCCTCTTCTTTGTCGGTCTGCTGATTCCTCTCTTTCCTTCAATAACCCTTTCCCTCCTGTCTTGTTACCTCTACATTTCTCGCCTCTACTGTCTTCCTCCAGTGTTCTTCCTCCATTTATTCTGGAGGTCAGTTCCTCCATTAATAAGTGAAGGATCAGTTATGAATGAAAGGAGAGGTGATACGCTTGGCTATTTCTCCAGCAAGCAAACTGAGACATATATAACTTGGAACCTTCGCCAAGATACCAGACCAGAATTTGCCCAACCTGCAAATTGTCCATCTTTCTGTTGCCTCTAAATCCAGTAATATCTCAGTAACGCTTCACCCTCTGAAGTTCCTTCAGAAATCAGTTGCTTATTATGCTTAATCTGTCTATGTGTGGGGCGGTGAGGGAGGTAACTGTGAGGGTTTTGAAGAGAGAGGCGCAAGTCTGATGTCTGTCGGGAGGAGTCAGTTGTTGTTTGCTGATGACACGGCATTGGTGGCAGATTCGAGTGAGAAATTGCAGAACCTGTTATGTGAGTTTGGGAAAGTGTATGGGAGGAGGAAGTAAGAGTAGATGTGAATAACAGCGAAGTAATTAGGTTCAGCAATGGAAAGAGACAAGTTAGTGTAAGTTTGAAAGGACAGAACTTAGAGGAAGTGTAATGTTATAGATGCCTGGAAGTGGATGAGGCAGATGATGGAAATATGAAAACTAATGTGATGGGGAAGTATCTATGGTCCTGGGGGCATTGAGGAGTTTGTGGAAAGAGAGGTGTGTGAGTGCAAAGTTAAGCATGGTTGATGATGTAGAAGTCCCATTGGCGTTGTATGGATGCGAGGGGTAGGATCTAGATGAGAATGAACGGAGAAGGGTGGATGTGCTGGAAATGAAACGTTTTCTTTCATAATTGTTCTCTGTTTCCCGCGTTAACGAGGTAGCACCAGGAGCAGACGAAGAAAAGGCCTCCATTCTCTAGCTTTCATGTGTAATGCGATGCATAACCAGGCCCCACAGACCTTTCCGTGGCTTAACCCCGCAGCTTCACATTCCCTAGTTCAGTCCATTAACTACCACGCGTCGACCTTTGTATACCACATCGCTCTAATTCACTGTACTCCGTGCATATCTTTACCCTCCTGCATGTTCAGGCCCCATCACTGAAAATCTTTTTCACTCTACCCTTCCACTTCCATCTTGGAGTCCCCTTTCTTTTGCATCCCTCCTTTTCTAATGCCTATATCTTCTTTGTCAACCTTTCCTCACTTATCCTCTCTCTATGTACAAACCATTTCAGCACACCTTCAGCTCTCTCAACCATACTCTTTTTTTAACCTCGCTTCTCTCCTATCCTATCATTACTTACTCGATCAACACTTTTCACGCGGTCTTGTGTCGCCTTCAAGAAATTTTGAATCCCACTAGGTTCGACTTTGAAATCCCCCTCGATGAAGACCCAGAATCGCCAGATTTTTAAACACATCAGTATAGGAAGAACACGAAGTATAATCTATACTGCTATTTATTGTATTTTCATGATATATGCTAAGTAAATTCGTATATTCGCTAACTGGTCATGCTTCGTACTATAATATACCTATATACAGAAACATCTGCAATACATACCTATTCAAAGATTAGCTCTTCAGTGATCCTCCTCTTCCTGGACTTCCTCTCGTCCAGACGTACTGGCCACTGGTGGCTGAAGCAGGTCATTGGCGTTGTAAACATTGTTGGTGCCAATCATGCTCGCAATGTTTCCTGGTATTTCTTAATGAAAACAAGATTTTTCATTCCTTTTTAGTCCAGCGCGTAGTGCCTGAATTGCATTTGTCATTTTTGTTTCCATTCGGTTTCGTAGTTTACTTTTCTCAATATTCAACTGGCTCAATATTTTCTCTACTTCAGCATTCGAGTGAGGCAGAATATGAACTAATATTTTACATTGTGTTAGCTCCCTGAATGGGTTGGAATCTGATGCATCTCTGTATTTGCTAACTTAACTCTACAACAAAACAGTACGAGTAACTTCTTTCCATTTGATGACAGTAAGATCCTTCCATTGGATTTCACTGACACCTTTATAATCCAAGGATACTTGTAGTAGCTCCATCAGAGTTGTTGAAGGCTCTTTAGTACGGTGTAGTGCAGTTTTTAACAGAGTGGGAGACATCTCAAGAATTTGACATTGTTAGGCACTCTTTGTCGAGTTTCTGTTACTAAAGTAGCCACACAATACACCAGCCCCTTAATGTTTTCTCTTGGTCAGCAGGATAGACTTTTTCTCTCAAGATCTCCACTTCCTTCTCGAACTGACACCCTGAGTATTTCTTTGGGTCAAGGACATCTTCAGTGTTGCCCTCTACAGGGTGAACGTTTGACGTCAGCAACACTACTCGCTGAACTAGTGACCTCATCAGCAGTGTGATGTCGTTAAGCAATTTTGTTGATTGTATCATCAGACTCAAATTATTTGTTTACTCGTTGAACGTCTTTTAAATGAGGCAACAAGAACCTCACGTAGGCCAAGTTGATGCCATCGTTGTACATCGAGTACAACAGTTCAGATGTGTAGCACTTCTCACTGTGGTGAACATCAACCATTGCTTCTCAGTTCTTTCAACAGCTGTTGCAATGGAAAGCCACCGAGTTTGACAACGTTACATTATCTTCAGTGGGTCATGACCTTCGTTAGTCATGTTGTACTCCTTCCTGTGAACTGCTTGTCTTGAAGATGACCCAGAAACCCAGTGACGTCTCAATCATTAAGAATTCCAAGTTTCTCGGCGAAGTTACTGCAGTAGCAGCCGAGGCGAAGACCTGCAGTGAATGACATACACACACACACACACACACACACACACACACACACACACACACCAGTCATACTCCAGCACTGTCAGTTCCAATTCCTCTCAGCTTTGGCAGGTCCAGTGCAACAGCATTGGCCATATCCTTCAAAGTAGCCACAACATCATCCACATGACATTCCTCGAAGGCTGAAAGACTAAGAAAGTTTGATACAATTTTGTTTTTTATGTTGACAAAATGAATTACGGCCATTGCCAGGTAAAATGAGTAACACTGAAATCTGTGGATTCATAACACTGAAATCTGTGGATTCATCTAACAAGAGACTATAATGGTTCTTCCCAACGGCTTCTTAATGGCATCATATCACAACGCTTTGATCACCGCCGGATCTGAATCATTGGTGAAATTGTACTGTAAGAGAAACAACTTTCCTTTCATTGGTGAAAGTGTACTGTAAGAGAAACAACTTTCCTTTCATTGGTGAAATTGTACTGTAAGGGAAACAATTTTCATAGACTACACAGATGGTCACAAGTTAGTATTGACGTGTTGCTCAGCAGTAGATAATGCCATGTGCATTTCAGTCACTTGTGCCTCATGAGTTTTCTTGGCAGGTTGTAAGGGCAGCACAGGCTGTGTGACAACGAATTATAATTCTTCTGTATTTCTTTTTTTTTTCTTTTGGTCAAGTCATGAGCTTTCAGATCACTGACAAAACTTGCACTGAGGTATGATATCGCCACTGCCTTTCTTTTTCCAGTAATCCAGATCTTCAGTGTAGGATCAGTCAACCTATAATTTTTTTCTTTTTTCTTTTTTTTGGGTTCTGTGTGTACTGTGGCCAACACATTGTGAATATATTATCTATTCGATAATGATATAACATAATCCACAGTTTAATCTGTCTGTGAAGCCAGTGCACGAACTATCTGTTTAGATGTCATAAAGCAACAACACTTGACGTCGTTCTGAATGTGAGTTGGAAGCAGCAGGTGCGACACCAACTGTACAAGTGGAGACGTATACAGTACGGGGAGGGGGTCATGCTGTTGTGCTTATATTTGATTGCACTTAATGAAGTTGAAACTAGGAAATGTCTTTTATTCCGATCGACATATATTTCTGTTAAGTTTATTGAATATAACCCCAACATCCCCATGAGACAAAGTCGCCAGAAATTAGCCATTAAATGTAATCAGCCCGCTAGCAATCCTAGATGGCAATTTTTTCCGTCAGGCAGCACATCAAAACCGCTAGATTTAACGGAAAAATAGCTAAAATGGCAATGCTACAGTCACACCACGGATTGTCAGAAATTTCGTCTCCTTTTTCCGTAGGTCCTCAGCTATATCACTTGCCTCGCATCCTAGCCACATGGCTGGGACTACTGTACCCTCAAACATACCTATTTTCGTCCTTCCAGATGGTTACCTCTGATTTCACACGATCCTTATTTCTCCAATAACATTTGTCCTATCACCCACCCTGTGACTCACCTCTGCTTCATGATCCCAATCACCGTCATGTCCATTCCCAGGTATCTAACACACTTCATTTTCTCCAGTTTTTATCATTTCAAACTCACACTCCAACTGACCTGTCACTCAGCTGTACTAAACGTGATAAACTTGTTATTCACGTTTACTCTCAACTGTTTGCTTTTTCACATTCTTCCAAACTCAGACACCAACTTCTGAAGTTTCTCACTCCAAGCTGCAATTAGTGCTGTGTCATCAGCAAAAAGCAACTGACTCTCTCTCCAAGAGCCTTGCATTTATCTCCCTCTCTACCGCATCCAAAAACAAATTAAACAGCATGGGGACATCACACAAGGAATAAAGTGAATTAGAACGATGTAGTACCGGGTTCGACGGGCTGTCAATGGACTGAACTAAGGGTAAACCATAGAAAGTTTTGTGGGGCCTGGATGTGGATAAGGAGCTGTGGTCACGGTGCATTCCACATGACAGCTAGAGAATGAGTGTGAACAAATGTGGCCATTTTTCCTTTTTTCTTTTTTGTCTTTCCCTGGCGCTACCTCGTTGAAGCAGGGAGTAGCAATGATATATATATATATATATATATATATATATA
The DNA here is from genome assembly GCF_036320965.1 of Panulirus ornatus. Lineage (NCBI taxonomy): Eukaryota > Metazoa > Arthropoda > Malacostraca > Decapoda > Palinuridae > Panulirus > Panulirus ornatus. The sequence continues at coordinate 36,291,774 of NC_092243.1, read as the reverse complement.
TATATATATATATATATATATATATATATATATATATATGATGTGGGAGGTAATTTGCTAAAAGCAGTGAAAAGTGTTTACCAAGGATATAAGGCATTTGTACAAGTAGGAAGAGAGGAAATTGATTGGTTCCCATTAAATGTAGGTTTGCGGCAGGGGTGCGTGATTTCTCCATGGTTTTTTAATTTGTTGATTGGATGGAGTGGATAGGGAGGTGAATGCAAGAGTTTTGGAGAGAGGGGCAAGTATGCAGTCTGTTACGGATGAGAGGGCTTGGGAAATGAGTCAGTTGTTCGCTGATGATACACCGCTAGTGGCTGATTCGGGTGAGAAACTGCAGATGTTGATGGCTGAGTTTGGTAAAGTGTGTGAAAGAAGAAAGTTGAGAGTAAATGTGAATAAGAGCAAGGTTATTAGGTTCAGTAGGGTTGAGGGACAAGTAAATTAGGAGGTAAGTTTGAACGGAGAAAAACTGGAGGAAGTGAAATGTTTTAGATATCTAGGAGTGGACTTAGCAGCGGATGGAACCATGGAAGCGGAAGTTAGCCTTAGGGTAGGGGGAGGGGGCGAAGGTTCTGGGAGCGCTGATGAATGTGTGGAGGGGAAGAACGTTATCTCGGAGAGTAAAAATGGGTATGTTTGAAGGAATAGTGGTTCCAGCGATGATATATAGTTGCGAGGCATGGGCTATAGCCAGGGTTGTGCGGAGGAAGGTGGATGTATTGGAATTGAAATGTTTGAGGCCAATATGTGGTGTGAGGTGATTTGATCGAGTAAGTAATGAAAAGGTAAGAGAGATGTGTGGTAATAAAAGGAGTGTGGTTGAGAGAGCAGAAGAGGGTGTGTTGAAATGGTTTGGACACATGGAGAGAATGAGTGAGGAACGATTGACAAAGAGGATATATGTGTCAGAGGTGGAGAGAACAAGGAGAAGCGGGAAACCAAATTGGAGGTGGAAGGATTGAGTGATAAAGATTTTGAGCGATCGGGGCTTGAACATACAGGAGGGTGAAAGGCGTGCAAGGAATAGAGTGAACTGGAAAGATGTGGTATACCGGGGTGGACGTTTTCTCAGGGAATTGAAACTGGGTATGTGAAGCATCTTGGGTACACCATGGAAATGTGTGTAGGGCATGGATGTGGAAAGGGAGCTGTGGTTTCGGTGCATTACACATGACAGCTAGAGACTGAGTGTGAATGAATGTGGCCTTTTTTGTCTTTTCGTGGCGCTGATTCGCTGAAGTGGGGAGGGGGGATGCTACTTCATATGTGGCAGGGTGGCGACGAGAATTGATGAAGGCAGCAAGTATGAATATGTACATGTGTATATATGTATGTGTCTGTGTATGTATATGTATGTATACTTTGAAATGTATATATATGTATATGTGCGTGTATGGGCGTTTATGTATATACATGTGTATGTGGATGGGTTGGGCCATTCTTCGTCTGTTTCATTGCGCTACCTCGCTGACGCAGGAGACGGCGATTAAGTATATTAAAAAGGAAATGAAGTTCTTTGTGCATGTTCGCAGCTTTTTTGCATTAACGAAGTACCACCTGCAATGAACGAAGGAGTGTTCTCATTTGCTCACATCCTGATCACTCAAAGCATTTTTCATTCCATCCTTCCATTTCTTCCTCGGTCTCCCTCCTCTCTTTGATCTTTCCACCTGATATGTGTACCCCCTTAGCCAGCCTCTCCTCCCACATCCTTCCATAATTTCAGCACACCCTTTTTAGTGCTTTAAGACATACTCTTCTTATTACTACACTTTTCTATTACCGTATCATTTCTTATTCGTTCTGCCCTTCTCACACCATATTCTCCTCAATATCTTATCTCCAACGCATCCACCCTGTTCCATAATTCTATTTTGTATTTAGTGCCCACGGCTGGCATCCATACAACACAGGCGGTAGTACTTAATCTTCAAACATTCCTAATTATGTCCTCACAGATTGTGACCTTTCTTTCCACTCACTCTTTAATGCACCTAGGATCTTAGCAGCCATCACACACCTAATGGCTTTTATATACCTTCATGTGCTCTCCATTCAAACTTGCACTGCAATCAAGTTGTCTCTAACTTGCTCAGTTAATGTGAAAAATGGAAGGATAAGAACGTTCTTTTTATTCACATTAACCCTCAACTTCTTTTCATACCTAGTCTACCAAACTCAGACACCAGCATTTGCAGTTTCTCACTCGAGTCTACCACTAGTACCGCGTCATCAGCAAACAGCAACTTACTCATATCCCAGACTCCCTCACTCCCAAGTGACTGCGGACACGCCTCTCTCTCTCTCTCTCTCTCTCTCTCTCTCTCTCTCTCTCTCTCTCTCTCTCTCTCTCTCTCTCTCTCTCTCTCTCTCTCTCTCTCTCTCTCTCTCTCTCTCTCTCTCTCTCTCTCTCTCTCTCTCTCTCTCTCTCTCTCTCTCTCTCTCTCTCTCTCTCTCTCTCTCTCTCTCTCTCTCTCTCTCTCTCTCTCTCTCTCTCTCTCTCTCTCTCTCTCTCTCTCTCTCTCTCTCTCTCTCTCTCTCTCTCTCTCTCTCTCTCTCTCTCTCTCTCTCTCTCTCTCTCTCTCTCTCTCTCTCTCTCTCTCTCTCTCTCTCTCTCTCTCTCTCTCTCTCTCTCTCTCTCTCTCTCTCTCTCTCTCTCTCTCTCTCTCTCTCTCTCTCTCTCTCTCTCTCTCTCTCTCTCTCTCTCTCTCTCTCTCTCTCTCTCTCTCTCTCTCTCTCTCTCTCTCTCTCTCTCTCTCTCTCTCTCTCTCTCTCTCTCTCTCTCTCTCTCTCTCTCTCTCTCTCTCTCTCTCTCTCTCTCTCTCTCTCTCTCTCTCTCTCTCTCTCTCTCTCTCTCTCTCTCTCATATTTGCATATCCCACAATCCAATGCATACACAGATTAGACAGCCATAGTAATATCATACAACCTTGGTGTAGACGCACGTTCATCTGGAACCACTCACCCTCATCAGCTCACACACGCGCCTTATTCACTTTTGTGACCTTCTTCCTACCTTCTAAACTTTCTCCAGATCCATAGAAGCCACATACAGATCCCACTCTTTCTCTAAGTATTAACAACACTGATTCCTCAGAACAAGCACCTGATCCACACATTCTGTACCATTCCTAGGGCGACACTCGTCTTGCCTAGTCTGATGCTCTGTGCACACTGCCACAACCCCGCCATACATCGTAACAGGTATATCCTTCCTCGAGAATCATATACCTCTGTAATTCGAGTGTTCGCTCTTATTCCCCTTTGCTTTTATAGAGCAGCACTAATCAGGCAGTCTGCCAATTTTTAGAAACCTCACCGTAAGCCACAAATACATAGGAAAATCCGTTATTTGTATGAGTAAAAATAGAAAGGAAAAAATGCATAATGTGTAGTACACATCAACATGATCACCAGAGAGATCAGTACAAGTCAGTAGGACTGGGAAGTGGGAACAGTGTGTCAGCATCAAAGTGAAAATAGTGCCACTCACAGTTACTCCAGCTAGTCAAGCCCTCGTCACTTACAGTTACTCTAGCCAGTCAAACCCTCGTCACTCACAGTTACTCTAGCCAGTCAAACCCTCGTCACTCACAGTTACTCTAGCCAGTCAAACCCTCGTCACTTACAGTTACTCTAGCCAGTCCAACCCTCGTCACTCACAGTTACTCTAGCCAGTCCAAGCCCTCGTCACTCACAGTTACTCTAGCCAGTCAAACCCTCGTCACTCACAGTTACTCTAGCCAGTCCAACCATCAAGACAATTGCCCCGCGGAGGTTCATAGACGCGGCTAATTAACGCCTTAATGAATATGATAACGACCCCAGTAATCTGAGGAGCGTCAGGCTATGATCACCTCATTCCTGTAGTCCAGGTGAAGGTCGTATACATTTTCAAGGACATTTAATGCTTAGATACCATAAAGAGACGACCTGAGTTATACTTAGTCACCAAACCTGGAGGAAACTGATGTGATGTGCTGAAGACTTAAGTGATATTATTATTGCCGTTCGAAGCAGCGACATTGTAGTCGTTCACTACTAACACTAGGATTATGGGAAAGACACATCAGTCAGTTCATGATCAGAGCGAGTTAAAGTTTCTTCATGTCACGATGATTCGTAACTTACACCATGATGATAGTGTGCTTCAGTCTAAACTTTAATGACCACTGCTTCTTGTGCTGAGACTTCTTACTGCGTGGTGTGTCACCTCTCCTACACCTCACACCCGTCTTGTCACACCAGACAGTCTACTGACCGTGACGCGCAACGGGGTAGTACTGCACGCCGCCCGTGTCATCATGGTCCTTTTCTGGTGGAGTCAGCATCTCAATACCGCCGGGTCACTAACACCTGCAGGTCCTTGAGGAACTTCCTTAGCTGGGAGCGGCGGAGGTGCAGGATGGGCCCGGTCTGTCCGTGGGTATGGTACGTCCTCTCTCCTCCCAGCGTCCACCACAGGTCATGTCCCAGCTGAACCCTCCACTCACACCAATCCTCCACCATAAGTAAGATCCTGTTAAAGTACAGACCATCAGTATTCCAAGTGGCACCGCACCTGCTCGTTACCCCTTCAGGAAACGAGTCTGTCGTCATTAAGCGGGTTCATATCTGTTGGCGCAAGAATGAACCTTGTGTAAAGCAACTGTGAACGCAAATATGTTGAGTAAATGCCTCGCGCGTTTCTTAGATCCCTAATGTTTTTTTTTTTTAACGAGTTAAACATATTACATATTTCTGTGTCCTACATAATCCTATATAACTGTACACTTCAGATGATTTGATCAGATCGATTTTATAATATTCATTGTTTCATAGTTCACCCTGCAGGACATTGAGCTTTTCCCCTTCCATATATATGCTGCGGGATTTACTGGACCCTGAACTGTATAAACTCAAGGCTTGACTCTAAAGGAAGGGTAAATGGTGATAAGAAAATGGGTCACAGTGAACAATACTTGCTACCATGTGAAATATGAAATATCTTGACACTTGACTCATGACTTGGTATCTTCCCTCCCGCCAACAAATATATTTGAGAGAAATCGTGATTGCCTTTTGCTCCAGCTTAGGAGCGTAAACCATCATTGTTTCTTGGAATGTTTCGCTGGCATGACAGTGGTTGGGATCCAGTAATCTGGCATCTTTAGCATCTCGTAGGTGAAGACTTAAAACGAAACTGCTAAGTGAGGTCCAGCCACATCATATGAAACTGTATTAGATACGTGTTAAGATTTGTTCTAGATGAATATGAAAATCAAAATATATCACATCAAATGATTCATACAACATACTTGGCCAGCGTTACATTATTATCACTCCTCACTGCCTTGAAGGCTGAGTATGTAGTTATACATAACTACAAATAGAGAACTACATATAAGTATGGGATACACGCACACACTCTAGATGAACATACCAGACAAACACAGCAGAGCGTACACCACCCCATATGACAAGGCACATAGAACGGTTCAGTTTTATTCCTGGCAATCCCGCCACTCTGTACATGTGTATGTCCCTGGATTTACGTGCAATCAGCCAGAATCCATACCCGACGTCCTCTACACTAACCCTAACAATATTTCTGCCTGGGCCCACTATAGATGCCTCAACCTGGGCCCACTATAGATGCTTCAACCATGGGCACACTATAGATGCCTCAACCTGGGCACACTATAGATGCCTCAACCTGGGCACACTATAGATGCCTCAACCTGGGTCCACTATAGATGCCTCAACCTGGGCACACTATAGATGCCTCAACCAGGGCACACTATAGATGCCTCAACCTGGGCACACTATAGATGCCTCAACCTGGGCACACTATAGATGCCTCAACCTGGGCACACTATAGATGCCTCAACCTGGGCACACTATAGATGCCTCAACCTGGGCACACTATAGATGCCTCAACCTGGCACACTATAGATGCCTCAACCTGGGCACACTATAGATGCCTCAACCTGGGCACACTATAGATGCCTCAACCTGGGCACACTATAGATGCCTCAACCTGGGCCCACTATAGATGCCTCAACCTGGGCACACTATAGATGCCTCAACCCGGGTCCACTATAGATGCCTCTACCATGGCACACTATAGATGCCTCGACCTGGGCCCACTATAGATGCCTCAACCTGGGCCCACTATAGATGCCTCGACCTGGGCACACTATAGATGCCTCAACCTGGGCCCACTATAGATGCCTCAACCTGGGCCCACTATAGATGCCTCAACCTGGGCCCACTATAGATGCCTCGACCTGGGCACACTATAGATGCCTCAACCTGGGCCCACTATAGATGCCTCGACCTGGGCACACTATAGATGCCTCAACCTGGGCACACTATAGATGCCTCGACCAGGGCCCACTATAGATGCCTCAACCTGGGCACACTATAGATGCCTCAACCTGGGCACACTATAGATGCCTCAACCCGGGTCCACTATAGATGCCTCTTCCATGGCACACTATAGATGCCTCAACCTGGGCCCACTATAGATGCCTCAACCAGGGCACATATAGATGCCTCAACCAGGGCACATATAGATGCCTCGACCTGGGCACACTATAGATGCCTCAGCCTGGGCCCACTACAGATGCCTCAACCTGGGCACATATAGATGCCTCGACCTGGGCACACTATAGATGCCTCAGCCTGGGCCCACTACAGATGCCTCAACCTGGGCACACTATAGATGCCTCAACCCGGGTCCACTATAGATGCCTCAACCAGGGCACACTATAGATGCCTCAACCAGGGCACACTATAGATGCCTCAGTCTCATGCCCGCAGTTAACACTACCCTGGTTACGTATTTCAAATACACTGGACACATGTCCATTTAGCCTTAAGATAATACTGCTCTATACGTGTTATTTCTTCAGTTTGTTTGTATGGTAAATGATCTTGGTGGTGGTGGTGGTGGTAGACAATTCGTGATGAATGTGACAGGTTCAGATTATCTCTTCTGTAATCACTACCTTGGCGTTGACATTAAGTGCTTAAAGTATTCATTCATAATCTTGTTGATTCATTCCTTCAGTCAACAGAACTTTGCCAATGAATTCATCTCTTGAATACGTGAGGTACTTTATATTTCCTCGCTGACACAAGTAAACCATGATTTCATATTCATTATCTGGATGAATAGTCTACAAAGCTACTCCAGAGCGGTGAGTGTTACTTATTTATTGAACTGCATCGATTAGAATGATATCCTGTTGCATATGGCAAGGAATATGTGTGTGTGTGTGTGTGTGTGTGTGTGTGTGTGTGTGTGTGTGTGTGCTATGAAGGCCGTGCCATTTACACTGACACTCAACAGAACAGAATGCCTCTCACGCTTCCTTTCTTTCCACTTTTTCTGATACATCTTGATCACGCTCCTCTCCATGGTCCGTGATCCGGCAGTGTAGGAAAGCGTAGTGTGAAAGTCTCATGAAATGTCAGTGGAAGTCAAGAAGACGCATGTATCTGTGAGATGATCATGTCTGACATGTGAAGGACTACTCGGTGATGTCCTTAGGCCAAAGCCATCGAGGCAGCGGCCACAGGGCTCGTGCTACACTCAGGAGGTAGCCTTTACCTGGGGTCAAGCATGTCGCAGGAGGCAATGTATTCCCAGACACTGTTGTCACTGAAGATGATGTTTTCCAGAAATCAGATTTGCATTCCTCTAGTCTAAAGTTTTTTTTTTCCAAAAATTCTGTCGGTTTGAAAGCTTTTCTATTTCGCATTTAATATTCGTCTGTTCGCGTATGTAACACAAGTGTTACAGCCGTCCGCTTTGACCAAGTGAAATGAATCAAAAAACAAAAGAAGATTCACGTCTCCTAGAAGTGTAAGGGTCTTGCGAGGTTGTGCTGTACAACGAGAAAGAGAGAAAAGAAACGAACGAAAACAGAAGATATGTTAGAAATAAGACAATAGGCTCCTAGTGCATGTAAAGAGAAGGTACTAAGATAAACTCACTACTTCAGTAAACATGAAAACTGATGACATGGAGGGTCGGAAATATTTTCATGCACTCTGAAGAGGTTGTTTTTTACAGTCTATCTCAAGAAAGGAGGCTACTGTAAGCTGGCGAGGCTGTCTAGTTCGCCTGCCGGCAGCCTGGAATACTGGAAAATCAACTGTTGCTCACTTGCTTTTACATGTGATGATGCCTTGACCCTACCACCACGACATGCCTATGACTTTGCCTATTGGTCAAACTGGTTAGATTCATAATAACATGGTTAAGTTCAACATGATAGAAATAGTGTAATGTCTGGTCAAGAATTCAATGTACTATCTTCTCACCTGAAAGACTATGGTCATCGAATTAAATGTCGCAGTGTTCAGGTTACCACATACAATAACTCAGTAATGGATGCAGATAATGTTGAATCGTCCCTTATCAAACATAGTATCAACATAAATATGAATCAGAAGGTTGTTGTACACGAGTTAGATAAGTTAGCCTAGAAAAAGATACAGATATGTTTCCGAGAACTTAGGTTAACCTGAGTTTGTAATATGAGAGAGGTGAGGTCGTCAAGGGTGACCTGTGCCCCTAATCCCTTCACCTGTTTCTTAATTCCTTCACCGACCCCCGCCCAGTGGAGGCTGGTGTATTATATTGTGTTTTTCCTCAGTCCTGAAGATGTAATTATACGAAAGCGTTTGACACTTCGAATCTTCCTTTTCCTTGTGGTTTGAAATGCAAATTACATACACTTGCTACTTGTGAATTTTTTTGTGTATTTTTGGATATGTGTCTGTATATAGAATACTCATGATTTTCATGATGTACACATCTTTGCCGCAACACATAGGTGTCCCATCACCTGTACATCCTTGCCGTAATACACACGTTTCCTATGACCTATACATGCATTCTCGCACGTACAATTCCATGTTGTGACTCAGTCATTATAGTCATGTCCCATACAGAGATATTCGGACCTAGAAATTCATATCATGGCCTTTGTATGTATCGTATGAACAACACAGTGCATTACACATGCCTCTTGTGACGAACACACCCATGCCTTGACATGAATAAATTTGTCGTAATAATGGACCTGCTCACGATCCACGCTGAGCAGGCATGTCATGAACCACACACGCTTGCCTTAACCCACACATACGTGCGGTAACCAAGTCGTTCTTACCAAGATTCATTTATATCTGACAAGATCTATATGTCCCCCGCCATCCTTTGAAGAACCATCGTACCCAGATACATACAGGACATTTCTCTAAAGATATTCCAACCGTCTTTAGTCTTCATCTGATAGAAAATTGGATTCAAATCGCACAAAAGACCACATGCGTTGACCGGTCAGCCTAAAAGAGATTTTACGACTGAGTGAAATGCTTTCTGTTGCCATATAGCATTGGTCCGTTCCGTGCAGCGCGAGTTCGTGTGGTATGAAATTCTTTCATTTGTAATTCGAGAAATTAAGTCATCTTGAAACTCCCAAAGGCAGGAGATTCTTGGCCTCTTAAGGGATATTCTATAACTGGTTGGTTAAAAATCTTTGAAAATTAGAAAAAAGAATCAGATTCTTCTGCTGAGGATGAGAAAACCATTGAATATCAGGTGAAGAGATTTTGTTCACACCCAACACAGGTGCAGTTCATGCTTAAAGAAAAGCTGGCCTGAGATGTACAGACCTTGACGTGAGGTATATACCAGCAGTCATCACGTCAGTCCATCACACATCTTACTCAAATGTCGGGACAGTTTCCAGGAACAGACGCGAGCGTGAATCACATACTTCCTCGCGATTCTTGAAATTTGAATTGAAAATCTGTGAATCCGGTGGATGTGAATATAGAGAAAAACAGCAACGACATAAGTTTTACATGAACCTTCCCCGGAACCTGGCCCGCCTCGGTTCGAATCCTAGGGAGTACTACAGTCAGCCCGCACCCAAAGCAGTTGTTCATCCTCTACTCAGGGCTGGACGCCATATGATAAACATGCGATTGTCCAATATATATATATATATATATATATATATATATATATATATATATATATATATTTATATATATATTTATATATTTGCTTTGTCGCTGTCTCCCGCGTTTGCGAGGTAGCGCAAGGAAACAGACGAAAGAAATGGCCCAATCCCCCCCCCATACACATGTATACATACGTCCACACACGCAAATATACATACCTACACAGCCTTTCCATGGTTTACCCCAGACGCTTCACATGCCCTTGATTCAATCCACTGACAGCACGTCAACCCCGGTATACCACATCGCTCCAATTCACTCTATTCCTTGCCCTCCTTTCACCCTCCTGCATGTTCAGGCCCCGATCACACAAAATCTTTTTCACTCCATCTTTCCACCTCCAATTTGGTCTCCCTCTTCTCCTCGTTCCCTCCACCTCCGACACATATATCCTCTTGGTCAATCTTTCCTCACTCATTCTCTCCATGTGCCCAAACCATTTCAAAACACCCTCTTCTGCTCTCTCAACCACGCTCTTTTTATTTCGACACATCTCTCTTACCCTTACGTTACTTACTCGATCAAACCACCTCACACCACACATTGTCCTCAAACATCTCATTTCCAGCACATCCATCCTCCTGCGCACATCTCTATCTATAGCCCACGCCTCGCAACCATACAACATTGTTGGAACCACTATTCCTTCAAACATACCCATTTTTGCTTTCCGAGATAATGTTCTCGACTTCCACACATTCTTCAAGGCTCCCAGAATTTTCGCCCCCTCCCCCACCCTATGATCCACTTCCGCTTCCATGGTTCCATCCGCTGACAGATCCACTCCCAGATATCTAAAACACTTCACTTCCTCCAGTTTTTCTCCATTCAAACTCACCTCCCAGTTGACTTGACCCTCACCCCTACTGTACCTAATAACCTTGCTCTTATTCACATTTACTCTTAACTTTCTTCTTCCACACACTTTACCAAACTCAGTCACCAGCTTCTGCAGTTTCTCACATGAATCAGCCACCAGCGCTGTATCATCAGCGAACAACAACTGACTCACTTCCCAAGCTCTCTCATCCCCAACAGACTTCATACTTGCCCCTCTTTCCAAAACTCTTGCATTCACCTCCCTAACAACCCCATCCATAAACAAATTAAACAACCATGGAGACATCACACACCCCTGCCGCAAACCTACATTCATTGAGAACCAATCACTTTCCTCTCTTCCTACACGTACACATGCCTTACATCCTCGATATACATATATATATATATATATATATATATATATATATATATATATATATATATATATATATATATATATATTTTGGACAATCGTATGTTTACCATATGGCGTCCTAGCTATTTCTCTTCGTTGAATATCAACTGACTGTTATATTTCTCTCTTGTGTCTCCCCTGATGATGTGATTACTGCACGAAAGTGCACTTGGGAACTTATCGTGTTTCATTTTCACCGTGGGCTCATAGGAATATACTTGATCACGCGCAAAATTGTGATCCTTTCCAATATATAAGTATATATATATATATATATATATATATATATATATGGCCTTATCATCAGAAAACAACAGTAACTCCTCTCCTAAACACCCTCACCCCTAGCAAACTGTCTACATCCCCCTTTCTCCAAAACCCTTGCATTCACCTTCTTCATCACGTCAAACAAAAAGATATCAAACAGCCATGACGACATCACACACGCCTACCTTAGACCAACCTTCACCTGGAAACACTCTCCCTCCTCTCTACCTACTCGCATGCACGCCTCACCCTTTGATAGCCGTACCCTTTGATGAAAACTACTCACTGCTTCTAATAGCTTTCCTCCCCCACCAGGCATTCGTAAGGCTTCCCACAAAGCATCTATATTGAACCTATCATAAGCTTTCTCCAAATCCATAATTGTCTGCAAACAAATCATTGTGTTTCGCTAAGTATTTCTCACAAACATTCTTCAAAGCAAACACCTGATCCACACATCCTCTACCATTCCTGAAGCCACATTTTTCCTTCCCAGCCTGATGCTCTTTGCATGTCACCATCCTGTCAACCAACATTCTTCCATACAACTTACCAGGTACACTCAACAAACTTATACCGTTGTAATTCGACATTTATCTTTGTCCCCCTGTACACTATGTATGCATTCCACCAATCCTTAGGCACTTCATTGTGATATGTACATACAATGAAAATCCTAACTAACTGATAAACTATACCTTCATCCCCTTTCGTAAGAACTGTAACTGCAATACCATTCACTCCAGCGGCCTTGCCACATTTCACCTTAGGCAAGGCTTTTACCACTTCTTCAGACCCAATCACTCCACCACAACACTGAACACTAACCTCACTCAACATATCCTGGATGACTTCATCCAACACTCACTCAACATATCCTGGATGACTTCATCCAACACTCACTCAACATATCCTGGATGACTTCATCCAACACTCACTCCACATATCCTGGATGACTTCATCCAACATTCACTCAACATATCCTGGATGGCTTCATCCAACCATAACTCCTTTCTCGCAACAGACATTATCAAATTATTCGACAGTGTCCTCCATCACATATTCACACAAAAAAATATTGACACCACCCTCCACAACAGTGGCACAAAGGGGTTGGACATTTTTGTAGCCGGCCGTCATTCTCACTCACAGTGTCTTCATCTCTGAAATACTTAAACCATACAATGGAATTCCGCAATGAACAGTTCTATCTACGGCTCTCATCAATATCTTCCTCCATGATCTCCCAGTACCTCACGAAAGCCTCGACATGTCTGTATCTTCACTGATATCTTCAATCACTCTTGTCACCCCAGACAGACATGAACCGAGTTCACATCCTCCAGTCACCTTGAATGGAATGTCAGCCCCGTTGCACGAAACACCGACCATTCTGGGCGTCACGTACAACACACACGTGACAGTCACTCTCCACACCAATTTGATCAACACAAAAACAACACAAAACTAAATGCCCTCAGGAGGCTTGTTGCCACTAAAACTGAACAAGAGAAAAATCCATCAGCGTTATTTATTAACAGTTAATCGTCTCCACTTTAAAACTATGCTTCGCCTTTGTGGTCTTCCATCCCTCTCGAAAGCCAATAGTGTAGAGCTGCAAATCACACATAATACTGCACTTGAGGCAGTCACTGGTTGCTTAGTTACCACAGACATCAAAAGCCTACACAATGAAATAAAGATCCTCCCAGTACTATCCCACCTCAGCACTCAATTCTATACAAGATCATTAAACCCCTCCCATCCCAACCTTTCTTTAACTGACCACCAACACCTACGAAGAAATAAGACTCATACCCCTTGCCTCACACTTCAGTAACATCTTCTCACAGGTACCCACACCCTATCAAGTACAACGGTGGCGAAACACACACACTGAAAAACCCGACCAGCACTAAACAACCGACCTTCTAATTCAGTATTAAACTCCAATCCACCAAGACGTACGCCCATCAGAAACCACACTCCCTAGACAAACACGAGTCACACTCTCCCGTCTTTGCTCTCGGCATCACCCATTCCCACAACACTACAAACACCGTTGCAACATTTCTTAAGACCATGCAGGCCAATAAGGTAGCTACCAAAATGAAAACACCGAGCACTTACTCAGCTGCCCTCAGCTCTCTGTACATAGACTCACACACACAACATTTGAACACTTTATGACCTGTGGTCCCAACTGGTAGACGTGGCCAGCTTTCTGTGTGCTGCAGGACTGCAGGAGCCTCATAAAGATAGAAGGGACTCATATATATGTGTGTGTGTGTGTGTGTGTGTGTGTGTGTGTGTGTGTGTGTGTGTGTGTGTGTGGTATGTGCGTGTGTGTGGTATGTGTGTGTGTGTGTGTGTGTGTGGTATGTGTATGTGTGTGTGTGTGTGTGTGGTATGTGTATGTGTGTGTGTGTGTGTGTGGTGTGTGTGTGTGTGTGTGTGTGTGTGTGTGTGTGTATGTGTGTGTGTGTGTGTGTGTGTGGTATGTGTGTGTGTGTGTGGTATGTGTGTGTGTATGTGTGTGTGTGTGTGTGTGTATGTGTGTGTGTTTGTGTGGTATGTGTATGTGTGTGTGTGTGTGTGTGTATGTGTGTGTGTGTGTGTGTGTGGTATGTGTGTGTGTGTGTGGTATGTGTGTGTGTATGTGTGTGTGTGTGTGTGTGTATGTGTGTGTGTTTGTGTGGTATGTGTATGTGTGTGAGTGTGTGTGTGTATGTGTGTGGGTGGGTGTGTGTGTGTGTGTGTGTGTGTGTGTGTGTGTGTGTGTGTGTGTGTGTGTGTGTATGTGTGTATACAGAGACTGAGAAATTACCTTCGGTGAGAGTGGGCCATCGTTATTGAAGGAAAGATGAAGATTTGTTATATATTTTCATTCATGGACTTACCGTAGCTATAGCATCTTCTCTCAGATAAACGTTCACCAGCCACCGTCACGCGAACACATGGGTAAAGCTGAAGTTATATTGAGATCGTCTGAGGAACAGTTGTACTAAGTTCCACACATTAATCTCCAGACGTCAGTACGGGTAGGTGTTGTTAATGAAGACGCTACCTGATACATCGTTACCGTAATGTGAACTTCAGACAATTTCACAAATTACGTGAGTCACTTTATGATTGATAATGATGTGAGGTACGGTCGAACGTGCCTCCGGATCCTTCAGTGAGCGATGCTGTATTTATGACCATTACCCTCATACATCAGACTGGATATGGTGTCAAGGATGATACAAAATGCAGATACAGTTAGGAGCCTACAGTGAGTGTACACCAACGCACGAAAACACCGTAAAAGACACAGACTCACAAAGAACTTAATCACACACACACACACACACACACACACACACACACACACACACACACACAGTAGTTCAGCAAACAGAAGCCAGGTCATTGTGGTGAAATGTTCTGTGAAATTTACAGTGAAGGAGTGGAGACTAGGGTACCTCTATCCTCAAATACAGAAGCAATGGTAAGAGAAAGGGAAGGATGGTTTACTACAGGATGCCAGAAGGAAAAGGAGCTTTGAATTGTTAGTTAGCTAAGATATAGGTGGAACTCCAGACAGCCATCATTTCGAAGGTATAAGTGGGGAAGGAACGAGTACAGCTCGATAAGAATGTAAGAAGAAAGAAATTTCGAAAAGGATACCGTACACAAGGCAGTAGAAAATCCAACACTTTCCCATAAAGAGGAAGCCAAGTCACTACCACCTGCCTCTCCGCTATCACCTGCCATGTGGAAGACAAATCATTTCCTCGTACCTCTCCAGCATGTTCTCATCATGGTTGACGAGTATATCTCCACGTATAGGAATGGTAGGGACTGCATGATCTTGATCCATCACACTCAGGTGAAAGACTAGTGGATCACCATAAACCTTCTTTTGATATAGTCACTTAACAAGAACGGCAAGGTGGGCTGCGATATAGTGAGATACACACACTGATAGAGTGGACATGAATGCAGTCCTGTGTCTAGTGGATATAAATGTGTCATGTGTGACACTGCATGGGAGAAGAGACTTAGTGTAGAAAAAAACGACACAGACTGTGTCAATTTACTGTTTCTGGCGATAGTTTTATGTGTGGATGAATAAGCCAGAAAAGCTTAGATTTCTCAAACATCACATTTTATGTTGTGAACGTTTGGATGTTACGGTGATCACTGATATTCTTTCTTTTTTTTTGTGACGCTTGGTTTATAGTACAGAAATCTTGAAAATATACATAGAAATATACATGAAAATATTCGTACTCGATACTTTTTGCCGATTCACACTCTAAATTTTCATTAGTTTTACATTGGTGTTCTCTGTAGCATCAATTAATTGGAAGCGTTGATGTAAAAGCTGTGAATATTATGCATTTTTATGGTTAAATGAATAATTTACAATGGAAAACAAGTACTCACAAATTACATGCATTTTGATGCTTAATGTAATCTGAAACACAACATGCGTACTTTATGTATATATATATATATACAACGTAATTCAGCACTCCTCGCATCACTGATCTCTAGAGACCTTTCTTTTCATATTGTTTCTACTATGTTACCAAATTGCACGGGCGTAAAAAGATTCTGTTGCAATCTGTGGTTCGTTGTGCCCAAATTTTGCCTAATTTTACTTCGAGTTGCCAACAGTAAGGTGACAACAAGACGCACAATAGAAATGTCTTCATGTACTTTGCCGTCCAGTGTTGATGTATACACCACAAACATCACTTGTAGAGAAATGATTCAAAGAAAAGATTTTCCGATTTCTGATTTTTTCGTCAAATCAGAGGACGAAATTATGATTACACTTGAGTTGACAGAGTAAAATTATAATCATTTTACATTTTCGTGATTACAGTTTTCCATTTGGTGATTAACTTTCGTTTTTTTTTTTTTTCCTTTTCGTCGAGGAATTATTCATTAGGGAAATGTTACTAGTAATGCTAGTAGTTCATCAGGGCGTCAGCTTTACTTAGGAGGTTGCATGCAGTATGCACGTGTCTGGTGGGTGGTGGTGGTGGTGCGCGAGTTTCTCTGGTGGTGGAAATGGCAGGATACAGAAGTAATCCTTACCATATGGGGGACCTGACTGGTTATATCTTCCTCTGTGAATTATTTTTCTGTCTAGAATACGTCTGTTGCATGTCACATTATATTACCTTTGGTGACCAAAGAAAAGAAAAGACATTTTCATCACGAAAGATAAGCTTATATAGAAATATATCATTTCCAAAATAGCTATACAACATGATTAGACTAGAAATTGATTGATTCTCATACGGAAGATGACGAGCAAATAATAAGTCATTTTTCCCCCGAATTCGCTGTCAACGTTGACAATTGTATTTCCGGAGGTGAGCGTAGTGAGGAGGGCAGTAATGTTGCTCATGCTGTTGGCAGAGAGGATGGCATTGTTGTCAATGATGGTGATGGGAAGTCGTAATTCTTACTGTGTTGGCAGTAGCTACAACGGCTCTCGTGTCAGTGATAGTTTTGTTGGTACTGGTGCTGGTAACAGTGACACCGGAGCTGCTGGCACCATTGTTGTCATCAGTGTTGCCACATCCTGTAATCAGTACTAACGTTGCTGGCTCCAGTATTTGTACCGGTATGACTTACCACGTGTGTTGGTACGACTGACGTTATAACACTATACTGAGGTGTTGGTCAGTCTTATGGATATAGCATTATTGTCACATATGTTTCTCATGTAAACAATGGTCGAAACTATAGTGTAAGTGTAAGTGGTGTTACATTAGGGCAGGTCTATACTATTAGTGAAGGTCAGGTCACACATAATTCCTTGGTCACTCGGGTCTGAATAAAAGGCTTCATTTAGCTTAGTGTAATGAGAAATGAATTAGTGTATGCGTTACGATATATTTCATGCTACAAGCATGTATATCACGAAATTTGTTGTCAAAGCAGTTGAATCTTCAGGAAAGCTAGTTTCCTGTGAAGATAGATTGATCGGGTCACAAGTAACTATTTCTCTCTTTTTAATCAGAATTATTACAATTAAGTAATTTCAAGGAGTTATCTTAACACAAGAGATGACGTTATGAATTGCCACTACTTACAGACCAACTCTGAAAAAAACCGTCCTATAATTGTTCTTGTTGCTGTTTTTTTTTCTTTTTCTAGTGAGCAAGCTACTGAACAGAGGGGGAGAAGCTATGGTCCACACCAAGGTTTGCCACGCTACGCTAACTGAGTAGCCCAGCACAGGAGGATCTGATGCTTTTAGTATTAGGTTTAGAGATACAGACACTTCCTATTACTGATGTGGATCGTATGTAGTGTTGAACCCTGCGGGGTTGGCTCTATGGTGTGGTTGATGATGACATTTAACCTGCTGGTGTTTATACAAGACTGGTAAACACTTGTCATGATACGCTGGCAGTGTTGACTTTAGAAGTACTGGGGCGAAGCGTTTTTTGCTAGCGTTTCCACTGATGAGGTTAACACCAGGTCTATTAACCAGTGTTGATCTTGGTCAGAAATGTCCTTGTGCTTGTGGTTTCCCTGAAGTGTTGTTAACGTTAATGATCTCATAATTCGTGTTGTAGGCAGTAATATTGTTACACTACAATTATCACTAATGGTGTCAACTTTGTTAACGTGTAAGAACGCTCATTCTGTGGCAGATGTTGCTGTTATGTCAACCACTTCTCTAGCTCTCATGGTGAGGAAACTTTCATATTGTCTCCGTCAGCACTAAAGATGTCTTATCATAACTGTACGATTCTCACTTTTATTTTTATTGATATAAGGTGTTCAATACGTCCAGTCGCCGGGTCTGGCCCGCTGTTGAAGGATTAAGTTACTTCCATTTGTAAAGATCTTCACTTGTGTTCTAGGAACATTCATCCCCTCCTGACTCGTGGAATCACGAACTTCATTTAGTTCGGCCGAAGTACTGAGCTGACACTGACTAATGATGAATATAATTTCCTCCTCATATCTGGCGATAAAATGAGTTAGCACACAACAAAACATAGAATTATTATAGATTATTACCCATAGGCACGTGATGAACCATTAGTACATAAAGCTTTCAACAACTCTATCACTTCGCATGCCACCCCGACCCAAACATCCCACATCTGCCACTCTACCATCAAACACATTCAACAGTCCTTCACATATTCACTCCATCTCCTCCTCACCTCATCACTACCCCTTACCAATTTCCCATTTCCTCCCTTCACAGATGATCCCATTGATTCTGTTGTTTATCGCATACTATGATCCTTTTCTAAACACACACACACACACACACACACACACACACACACACACATGGCAAATGGTTCGATGAAAAGAGAAGAGATGGCAAAAGCCTTTGCATAAATTCATTTCTCCTTTTACTTCATTATTCTCTATGTTCTGACCACCAACACTACCACAAACAACCTCGGAAAGAATCATTAGTTTGTTGGTGTTTGTTTTACATTGCATTCCTTTGTATTCCTTTGATGAACAAGTGTGGAACGCACGAACGAACACTTGCAATGGGTAGTAGCATATGTAAGTTCCCTCACCCTCATCATAAAAAAGGGAGTGGAAAAAAAAATTTATATATATATATATATATATATATATATATATATATATATATATATATATATATATATATATATATATATTTCCGTAATGAGGGAATCTTTACTTCGCCGGACTTGTGACTCCTCTCTCTCTCTCTCTCTCTCTCTCTCTCTCTCTCTCTCTCTCTCTCTCTCTCTCTCTCTCTCTCTCTCTCTCTCTCTCTCTCTCTCGTGTCTGTGATGGAGAGCCGTATTAACATAGGGGCGCCCGTATTACTACCATCCTCTCCTGAACTCCCTCATTTCCCACACCCCCGGCGTCTGCTCCTCTCACACCCTGCGTCGCGCTTTGAGATCGGAGAATTAATTTGAACTCTCGCTTTCCTTTCGTAATTCAATCCTCGCAGTATGGCTCTGGCATCTCATTTCACCGGCTTATAAGTGTATCTGACTACGTATTGTGTGCAGCTGGCGCCCCCCAAACACACATACACACACACCCACAATCAGACACACACATACATGCAAACACACACACAGACAGACAGACAGACAGACAGACAGACAGACAGACAGACAGACAGACAGACACACACACACACACACACACACACACACACACACACACACACACACACACACACAAAACGCTCATTTAAGTTCACTAGTGACGACTTTGACAGTTGTTTCTGGTGAGCAGTGTGCGACGTAGTCACGTGAAATGTTATCTTTTAACTTTCTGTCTACGACATGAGTAATTTTCTTGATTAAAAAATACGTCTAAAAGTGTTGTGCCAAAGAGATGACTTGAAAATACTCGTACGATTAAAATTTCCTCCAAATATCGTACTTCAACGTTTATTCTGGTGTGGATAGTAAGGAGTGGGAAGGATATTGCTGGAGTTGATGACTGAATTTCAGATGTTGTCTACCATTATCAGAAGTTATGATTATCCTCTTCCAACAAAAGCATTTATATAGGGGGAGGAAAGGTGGTTGGCATGACACGGGAACCAAGTAATGGTTGGTTGTGGCCAGCTGACCCCGCGCCCTAACCGCGCTCTGGCAACGATCCACCACTTGAGGCAAGTCTTGTTTCCAGCCACGTCTGACACATTACACACTAACCTAACTTTCCTCTCAGACCTTCATCCTCCCAGTTGCCCGCGGGATATATGAGATTTTGTGTAGAAAACATGATAGCAGTCATAATAAGACTCACAGGAACAGAATTAACGTTCTAGTACTTGATAGAGTGATCCCAGGAGTTTCTCTGAGACCACCCCACTATACGTGGTGTCAATACCCCAGCTTACAGCGTATGTAGGTATAGATGGTGACGATGATACAGCGCCACTTAATTCAACTCTCAGTCTGTATGTGACATCTCTTCCTCTACAGATTCATTTTTCATGGACACGTCACAGCGATTTCTACTAGGAGTACTTCTTGTCGGAGACGTAGAGGCACTGAAGTACCAAAGTGTTCGACCACCTTTGACTTTCGTTCGTCAGGCACCTGACTGTGCCCCAGCAGGTGCCGTCCTCTAGCACGTCACCAAGATGTACGAGAAGCTGGAGTCCACGTCGGGACAGCTCCACTGGTAACCAAGATTATGTTCTCCAGATCCGACCTAATGTTATCCGGACCTTTACATGAGCACTACGGCCAGTCAGCTAGTCTACAACGGTTTGAAGCAAAGCATCATCAACATAATGTGTTAAGGACTGGTCTACATCGTCACTTTCCCCCTCATTCCCGTCGTAGTCAGGCGGGACAGCAAGCTGTCATTCAACACCCGCTTCAAAACGATCATAAAACAACGACTCACTTGCTTGGTTGATTATGTGAGATTTTAGTCCCATCCACAACCACAGTCATGAAGGCCGGCCGTCAGGGGTGAGTTGTAACCACCAGTCGGGAGATCTCGGGCACCTACGTTAAGTGATGAGGATAATTCTGCGACACGATTGCACTCTCGATGGCCAGGTCTTGCGACCATATGAAGAGATCTACACTCACACGTCTGACGATCAAGGAAATGAAAACCAACAATTGTAAACCCAGGAAAGATAAATTCAGTTAAAGAGATGAATGCTCCTTATCGTTAATGATATTAACAATAAGAAAGTATTTGAATCAACTGATAACCCACCAAGCATAGAATCTCACAAAAAAAAAGAAAAGTTGAAGGGAAAATGGGCGTAGTAGTAGATTAGCGATCAAGTGAAACCTTGGTGCAAGTAACATAGTAGTCTCGTGTTCCACGTTGCTTGCATGTTATCATGCTACGTATCTGGGAAGTAGTCGTGTGTAGTGGAAGGGTTGAAGTAGCACTTGATGTACCTGTTATGTTGTTCCTTACCCAACGTTTGGGAACAATTTATATTTCATCTTTTAGTTTCATTTATCTGTTCATTTTAATTCAGTTTTCATTCTCTTCAGATGATAGCGCTTTGTTTGTTTTTACCTGTCATAATGAATATTGATGTTGATGACACACTAGTTTTTATGTGTGTTGTTTGATACACGAGAGACGCCACACATTCTGGGTGTTCATAATGAGAAACATTTCACCGTACAGAGGTCATGTTCTGATTATAATTTATGCTGCTATTATTTGCTATTAACATTATTTTTATGGAAATCTAGAATGAAACAGCAGTCAACAGTATTTGTTTAACGAACAGTTTGTATTGATAAAGTAGGAAATGTCTCTTCAATTTATATTATGATCACCAGAAGCTCTTGGTTGATAAAAAGCACCGGCCTCAGCAGGTAGGTAAAGCGTAGTTTGAAGTGGAGCAAATGAATAGTTATATATATATATGTAAGTGGTAGAGGATGTGTGGATCAGGTGTTTGCTTTGAAGAATGTATGTGAGAAATACTTAGAAAAGCAAATGGATTTGTATGTAGCATTTATGGATCTGGAGAAGGCATATGATAGAGTTGATAGAGATGCTCTGTGGAAGGTATTAAGAATATATGGTGTGGGAGGAAAGTTGTTAGAAGCAGTGAAAAGTTTTTATCGAGGATGTAAGGCATGTGTACGTGTAGGAAGAGAGGAAAGTGATTGGTTCTCAGTGAATGTAGGTTTGCGGCAGGGGTGTGTGATGTCTCCATGGTTGTTTAATTTGTTTATGGATGGGGTTGTTAGGGAGGTAAATGCAAGAGTTTTGGAAAGAGGGGCAAGTATGAAGTCTGTTGGGGATGAGAGAGCTTGGGAAGTGAGTCAGTTGTTGTTCGCTGATGATACAGCGCTGGTGGCTGATTCATGTGAGAAACTGCAGAAGCTGGTGACTGAGTTTGGTAAAGTGTGTGGAAGAAGAAAGTTAAGAGTAAATGTGAATAAGAGCAAGGTTATTAGGTACAGTAGGGTTGAGGGTCAAGTCAATTGGGAGGTGAGTTTGAATGGAGAAAAACTGGAGGAAGTGAAGTGTTTTAGATATCTGGGAGTGGATCTGGCAGCGGATGGAACCATGGAAGCGGAAGTGGATCATAGGGTGGGGGAGGGGGCGAAAATTCTGGGGGCCTTGAAGAATGTGTGGAAGTCGAGAACATTATCTCGGAAAGCAAAAATGGGTATGTTTGAAGGAGTAGTGGTTCCAACAATGTTGTATGGTTGCGAGGCGTGGGCTATGGATAGAGTTGTGCGCAGGAGGATGGATGTGCTGGAAATGAGATGTTTGAGGACAATATGTGGTGTGAGGTGGTTTGATCGAGTGAGTAACGTAAGGGTAAGAGAGATGTGTGGAAATAAAAAGAGCGTGGTTGAGAGAGCAGAAGAGGGTGTTTTGAAGTGGTTTGGGCACAAGGAGAGGATGAGTGAGGAAAGATTGACCAAGAGGATATATGTGTCGGAGGTGGAGGGAACAAGGAGAAGAGGGAGACCAAATTGGAGGTGGAAAGATGGAGTGAAAAAGATTTTGTGTGATCGGGGCCTGAACATGCAGGAGGGTGAAAGGAGGGCAAGGAATAGAGTGAATTGGATCGATGTGGTATACCGGGGTTGACGTGCTGTCAGTGGATTGAATCAAGGCATGTGAAGCGTCTGGGGTAAGCTATGGAAAGCTGTGTAGGTATGTATATTTGCGTGTGTGGACGTATGTATATACATGTGTATGGGGGGGGTTGGGCCATTTCTTTCGTCTGTTTCCTTGCGCTACCTCGCAAACGCGGGAGACAGCGACAAAGTATAATAATAATAATAATAATATATATATATATATATATTTATATATATATATATATATATATATATATATATATATATATATATATATATATATATATATATATATATATATATATATATATAGTGAGTGGTGGGATGAAGAAGTAAAATTATTAGTGAAAGAGAAGAGAGGGGCATTTGGACGATTTTTGCAGGGAAAAAATGCAAATGAGTCGGAGATGTATAAAAGAAAGAGGCAGGAGGTAAAGAGAAAGGTGCAAGAGGTGAAAAAGAGGGCTAATGAGAATTAGGGTGAGAGAGTATCATTAAATTTTAGGGAGAATAAAAAGATGTTCTGGAAGGAGGTAAATAAAGTGCGTAAGACAAGGGGGCAAATGGGAACTTCAGTGAAGGGGGCTAATGGGGAGGTGATAACAAGTAGTGGTGATGTGAGGAGATGGAGTGAGTATTTTGAAGGTTTGTTGAATGTGTTTGATGATAGAGTGGCAGATATAGGGTGGTTTAGTCGAGGTAGTGTGCAAAGTGAGAATGTTAGGGAAAATAAATTTGGTAAATAGAGAAGAGGTAGTAAAAGCTTTGCGGAAGATGAAAGCCGGCAAGGCAGCAGGTTTGGATAGTATTGCAGTGGAATTTATTAAAAAAGGGGGTGACTGTATTGTTGACTGGTTGGTAAGGTTATGTAATGTATGTATGATTCATGGTGGGGTGCCTGAGGATTGGCGGAATGCTTGCATAGTGCCATTGTACAAAGGCAAAGGGGATAAGAGTGAGTGCTCAAATTACAGAGGTATAAGTTTGTTGAGTATTCCTGGTAAATTATATGGGAGGGTATTGATTGAGAGGGTGAAGGCATGTACAGAGCATCAGACTGGGGAAGAGCAGTGTGGTTTCAGAAGTGGTAGAGGGTGTGTAGATCAGGTGTTTGCTTTGAAGAGTGTATGTGAGAAATACTTAGAAAAGCAAATGGATTTGTATGCAGCATTTATGGATCTGGAGAAGGCATATGATAGAGTTGATAGAGATGCTCTGTGGAAGGTATTAAGAATATATTGTGTGGGAGGCAAGTTGTTAGAAGCAATGAAAAGTTTTTATCGAGGATGTAAGGCATGTGTACGTGTAGGAAGAGAGGAAAGTGATTGGTTTTCAGTGAATGTAGGTTTGCGGCAGGGTCGTGTGATGTCTCCATGGTTGTTTAATTTGTTTATGGATGGGGTTGTTAGGGAGGTGACTGCAAGAGTTTTGGAAAGAGGGGCAAGTATGAAGTCTGTTGGGGATGAGAGAGTTTGGGAAGTGAGTCAGTTGTTGTTCGCTGATGATACAGCGCTGGAGATTGATTCAAGTGAGAAACTGCAGAAGCTGGTGACTGAGTTTGGTAAAGTGCGTGAAAGAAGAAAGTTAAGAGTAAATGTGAATAAGAGCAAGGTTATTAGGTACAGTAGGGTTGAGGGTCAAGTCAATTGGGAGGTAAGTTTGAATGGAGAAAAACTGGAGGAAGTAAAGTGTTTTAGATATCTGGGAGTGGATTTGGCAGCGGATGGAACCATGGAAGCGGAGGTGAATCATAGGGTGGGGGAGGGGGCGAAAATTCTGGGAACCTTGAAGAATGTGTGGAAGTCGAGAACGTTATCTCGGAAAGCAAAAATGGGTACGTTTGAAGGAATAGTGGTTCCAACAATGTTGTATGGTTGCGAGGCGTGGGCTATGGATAGAGTTGTGCGCAGAAGGGTGGATGTGCTGGAAGTGAGATGTTTGAGGTCAATATGTGGTGTGAGATGGTTTGATCGAGTAAGTAATGTAAGTGTAAGAGAGATGTGTAGCAATAAAAAGATTGTGGTTGAGAGAGCAGAAGAGGGTGTTTTGAAATGGTTTGGTCACATGGAGAGAATGAGTGAGAAAAGATTGTCAAAAAGGATATATGTGTCAGATGTGGAGGGAACGAGGAGAAGTGGGAGACTAAATTGGAGGTGGAAAGATGGAGTGAAAAAGATTTTGAGTGATTGGGGCCTGAACATGCAGAAGGGTGAAAGGCGTGCAAGGAATGGAGTGAATTGGAACGATGTGGTATACCGGGGTCGACGTGCTGTCAATGGATTGAACCAGGGCATGTGAAGCGTCTTGGGTAAACCATGGAAAGTTGTGTGGGGCCTGGATGTGGAAAGGGAGCTGTGGTTTCGGTGCATTATTACATAACAGCTAGAGACTGAATGTGAACGAATGGGGCCTTTGTTGTCTTTTCCTAGCTCTACCTCGCACACTTGAGGGGGGAGGGGGCTGTTATTTCATATGTGGCTAGGTGGCGATGGGAATGAATAAAGGCAGACAGTATGAATTATGTACATGTGTATATATGTATATGCCTGTGTGTGTATATATATGTATACGTTGAGATGTATAAGTATGTATATTTGCGTGTGTGGACGTGTATGTATATACATGTGTATGTGGGTGGGTTGGGCCATTCTTTCATCTGTATCCTTGCGCTACCTTGCTAACGCGAGAGACAGCGACAAAGCAGAATAAATAAATAGATAACATATATATATATATATATATATATATATATATATATATATATATATATATATATATATATATATATATATATATATATATATATATATATATATATGTAGAGGGCGACTAGAGGGGACGGGAGCGGGGGGCCAGAAATCCTCCCCTCCTTGTATTTTTAACTTTCTAAAATGAGAAACAGAAGAAGGAGTCACGCGGGGAGTGCTCATCCTCCTCGAAGGCCCAGACTGGGGTGTCTGAATGTGTGTGGATGTAACCAAGATGTGAAGAAAGGAGAGATAGGTAGTATGTTTGAGGAAAGGAACCTGGATGTTTTGGCTCTGAGTGAAACGAAGCTCAAGGGTAAAGGGGAAGAGTGGTTTGGGAATGTCTTGGGAGTAAAGTCAGGGGTTAGTGAGAGGACAAGAGCAAGGGAAGGAGTAGCACTACTCCTGAAACAGGAGTTGTGGGAGTATGTGATAGAATGTAAGAAAGTAAATTCTCGATTAATATGGGTAAAACTGAAAGTTGATGGAGAGATATGGGTGATTATTGGTGCATATGCACCTGGGCATGAGAAGAAAGATCATGAGAGGCAAGCGTTTTGGGAGCAGCTGAATGAGTGTGTTAGTGGTTTTGATACACGAGACCGGGTTATAGTGATGGGTGATTTGAATGCAAAGGTGAGTAATGTGGCAGTTGAGGGAATAATTGGTATACATGGGGTGTTCAGTGTTGTAAATGGAGATGGTGAAGAGCTTGTAGATTTATG
This sequence comes from Panulirus ornatus, assembly GCF_036320965.1. Classification (NCBI taxonomy): domain Eukaryota; kingdom Metazoa; phylum Arthropoda; class Malacostraca; order Decapoda; family Palinuridae; genus Panulirus; species Panulirus ornatus. Next base: position 36,265,196 of record NC_092243.1, on the reverse strand, counting down.
TGCTGAAAAAGGACTGGTGATTGGGAATACCTGGTTTAAAAAGCGAGATATACTTAAGTATACGTATGTAAGTAGGAGAGATGGCCAGAGAGCGTTATTGGATTACGTGTTAATTGACAGGCGCGCGAAAGAGAGACTTTTGGATGCTAATGTGCTGAGAGGTGCAACTGGAGGGATGTCTGATCATTATCTTGTGGAGGCTAAGGTGAAGATTTGTATGGGTTTTCAGAAAAGAAGAGTGATTGTTGGGGTGAAGAGGGTGGTGAGAGTAAGTGAGCTCGGGAAGGAGACTTGTGTGAGGAAGTACCAGGAGAGACTGAGTACAGAATGGAATAAGGTGAGAACAATGGAAGTAAGGGGAGTGGGGGAGGAATGGGATGTATTTAGGGAATCAGTGATGGATTGCGCAAAAGATGCTTGTGGCATGAGAAGAGTGGGAGGTGGGTTGATTAGAAAGGGTAGTGAGTGGTGGGATGAAGAAGTAAGATTATTAGTGAAAGAGAAGAGAGAGGGATTTGGACGATTTTTGCAGGGAAAAAGTGCAATTGAGTGGGAGATGTATAAAAGAAAGAGACAGGAGGTCAAGAGAATGGTGAAAGAGGTGAAAAAGAGGGCAAATGAGAGTTGGGGTGAGAGAGTATCATTAAATTTTAGGGAGAATAAAAAGATGTTCTGGAAGGAGGTAAATAAAGTGAGTAAGACAAGGGAGCAAATGGGAACTTCAGTGAAGGGCGCAAATGGGGAGGTGATAACAAGTAGTGGTGATGTGAGAAGGAGATGGAGTGAGTATTTTGAAGGTTTGTTGAATGTGTTTGATGATAGAGTGGCAGATATAGGGTGTTTTGGTCGAGGTGGTGTGCAAAGTGAGAGGGTTAGGCTAAATGATTTGGTAGACAGAGAAGAGGTAGAAAAAGCTTTGCGGAAGATGAAAGCCGGCAAGGCAGCAGGTTTGGATGGTATTGCAGTGGAATTTACTAAAAAAGGGGGTGACTGTATTGTTGACTGGTTGGTAAGGTTATTTAATGTATGTATGACTCATGGTGAGGTGCCTGAGGATTGGCGGAATGCGTGCATAGTGCCATTGTACAAAGGCAAAGGGGATAAGAGTGAGTGCTCAAATTACAGAGGTATAAGTTTGTTGAGTATTCCTGGTAAATTATATGGGAGGGTATTGATTGAGAGGGTGAAGGCATGTACAGAGCATCAGATTTTGGAAGAGCAGTGTGGTTTCAGAAGTGGTAGAGGATGTGTGGATCAGGTGTTTGCCTTGAAGAATGTATGTGAGAAATACTTAGAAAAGCAAATGGATTTGTATGTAGCATTTATGGATCTGGAGAAGGCATATGATAGAGTTGATAGAGATGCTCTGTGGAAGGTATTAAGAATATATGGTGTGGGAGGCAAGTTGTTAGAAGCAGTGAAAAGTTTTTATCGAGGATGTAAGGCATGTGTACGTGTAGGAAGAGAGGAAAGTGATTGGTTCTCAGTGAATGTAGGTTTGCGGCAGGGGTGTGTGATGTCTCGATGGTTGTTTAATTTGTTTATGGATGGGGTTGTTAGGGAGGTGACTGCAAGAGTTTTGGGAAGAGGGGCAAGTATAAAGTCTGTTGGAGATGAGAGAGCTTGGGAAGTGAGTCAGTTGTTGTTCGCTGATGATACAGCGCTGGTGGCTGATTCATGTGAGAAACTGCAGAAGCTGGTGACTGAGTTTGGTAAAGTGTGTGAAAGAAGAAGTTAAGAGTAAATGTGAATAATAGCAAGGTTATTAGGTACAGTAGGGTTGAGGGTCAAGTCAATTGGGAGGTTAGTTTGAATGGAGAAAAACTGGAGGAAGTAAAGTGTTTTAGATATCTGGGAGTGGATCTGGCAGCGGATGGAACCATGGAAGCGGAAGTGAATCATAGGGTGGGGGAGGGGGCGAAAATCCTGGGAGCCTTGAAGAATGTGTGGAAGTCGAGAACATTATCTCGGAAAGCAAAAATGGGTATGTTTGAAGGAATAGTGGTTCCAACAATGTTGTATGGTTGCGAGGCGTGGGTTATGGATAGAGTTGTGCGCAGAAGGGTGGATGTGCTGGAAATGAGATGTTTGAGGACAATGTGTGATGTGAGGTGGTTTGTTCGAGTAAGTAATGTAAGGGTAAGAGAGATGTGTGGAAATAAAAAGAGCGTGGTTGAGAGAGCAGAAGAGGGTGTTTTGAAATGGTTTGGGCACATAGAGAGAATGAGTGAGGAAAGATTAACCAAGAGGATATATGTGTCGGAGGTGGAGGGAACGAGGAGAAGAGGGAGACCAAATTGGAGGTGGAAAGATGGAGTGAAAAAGATTTTGTGTGATCGGGGCCTGAACATGCAGGAGGGTGAAAGGAGGGCAAGGAATAGAGTGAATTGGATCGATGTGGTATACCGGGGTCGACGTGCTGTCAGTGGATTGAATCAGGGCATGTGAAGCGTCTGGGGTAAACCATGGAAAGTTGTGTGGGGCCTGGATGTGGAAAGGGAGCTGTGGTTTCGGGCATTATTGCGTGACAGCTGGAGACTGAGTGTGAACGAATGAGGCCTTTGTAGTCTTTTCCTAGTGCTACCTCGCACACATGAGGGGGGAGGGGGATGGTATTCCATGTGTGGCGAGGTGGCGTTGGGAATGAATAGGGGCAAACAGTGTGAATTGTGTGCATGGGTATATATGTATGTGTCTGTGTGTGTATATATATGAGTACATTGGGATGTATAGGTATGTATATTTGCGTGTGTGGGCGTGTGTGTGTATACATTGTGTATGGTTGTGGGTTGGGCCATTTTCTTTCGTCTGTTTCCTTGCGCTGCCTCGCAAACGCGGGAGACAGCGACAAAGCAAAATAATAATAATAATAATAATGATATATATATATATATATATATATATATATATATATATATATATATATATATATATATATATATATATATATATATATATATTTGACCATATCTTCGGTGAACACCATTTGGCTGTGGGGTTAATACCATAAGTGAACATTTCTTTGATTTTGATTAAGGAAATTTTTTTCAATAGTTTTATTTGAATCGTTGGATCATATTTAGCGATATTATGCCACAACGGTATCTTAATCCAAGAGGAAAATTCTTTTCACAGGTTATGAAAGTAGCCAAAAACTTCACGGGGAACTGATGAATCTGACCTAAATACCCAGAAACAACTACGTCTGAGTTGCCTAACTAAGATGCACAGTTGCAAATGATTTCACTGTTTACGTTGCACAAATTTCAGCCACTAGTTTTGTAAAGTAAGCGTTCTAAGAAGGAATGGAAAATTTACTTATTATATATGAAATATTAATGTGGCAAATTACATAATATAAGATATTTCATGTGATACAATTCAAACTGAACGATTGATCTAGTTCTTGACCCAGAGTCTACCTCCCGGCTTGACACAGACTGCGCTGTAATCTGGCCCTGGCCAGAGTCAGTGCAGGTAGGATGTGGTGGGAACATAACTGGCCTGCTACATCGGCAGCTACACCAAGACCAAACCTGAGGTGTGCCGCGTTCCAAGACGGGCAAACCTTATCAAAGCTGGCAGCACGTGCAAGAGGCAGTGACAGTGTACAGAAGTGGTTGAATTTCGAACTTAGTGAGACAAGTATTCCCAGGGATGATAGTGTAATAGAGATCCCTGAGCTCAGGATGATCAGACGGGGTCAGGTAATGATAACGTGACGTCATGAAAGCGATGTGATGGGATTACTTTTTTTCAACACTTTAATGGATTCAGCAATGGATCAAAATTCCCCATCGCGACCAGACCTCAAATGAAACACACAAAAAGACAAAAAAAAAAGAAAAAACAAGAGAGAAAACGAGAGCTTTCCTCTTCCCTCTACCTTCCCTCACTCTTGTTCATACGGCAGACGAACAACAGCTGCCCGATATACTGGGATTAGGAAGATGAGAATGGCCGGAACAGAACGACAAAATGTGTTTAATTCCTTGTGAGAAGGAAGGAGTGAACTCAAGGTAAGGGTAACTTAGGCAGTGTGAGAAAGTCCGACCAAAATGGTGAGCTGTAACTTAAGAGAGTTTGGGTACATCGGATGATAATGATGAGTTGATACCACTTCAATAATGAACTGAGGCTATTAAAAGGGACCTGAGTTGGAATAGGTTCAGGTAGATAAGCGGTGTGATGGTATGTAAGGTGTCAAGGAATGAACGTTAACAACTCGGAAGGGTGAGATGAAAAACTTTACGCAGGTTAGGCTGAGTGCCAGGGTGGGTTAGGGCCAAACAGCTGGCCAGGATCAGAACAAAATGTTAGATACGATCAACTATGAATCCTGGAAGTGGTCAGGTACGGCCCTGGGAAGGTGTTCACTCAAAACTTGGCTTGGATCGATTTTGGCATGGATGTATTTGGCTGTAAGGATTGAATTAATTCAGATCACATCGTTCAGAAGAGAGTAGGTCACAGTGTTAAACTATTAGCATAGAGGGTTGAATTGGGTCGGGATGTAAAGATAAATGGGGTTAGGACAGGATAGTTACTGGTGGCATAATGGTTAAGGAAGAGGTTAGGATAGGTTAAGGAAGAGGTTAGGATGAGATCAGGTCAGACTGGATCGGGCTAGGTAACAAGAATGGTCTCAGGAACGATTGACGCTGAGATGAAGTCAACTCAGATGGTTGAGGAATGGACTGGGTCTGACTAAGGAGTCTGAAAGAGTCACGATTAGAAAGGTAAAAATGGCCAATCCAAGAACTGAGAAGGACCATGTCATACTTCTTGGTTAGTCAGAGTCTATGTAGAGAACGTGAGATTGGAAGCATTCAATCTAAAAAAAAAATTGGTGTGCAGCCAGCAAGGTGAATGAGGTTAGAGACACCATTGGAAGGGGAGCATATCAGACAGACGAGGAGATAATCCAATATGTGTCTCGTCCTCCAGAGTAATGTGGTGAGGCGCCGGACAGACACGTAGGTGGTGTTGTCACAGTTCTGACAACGAACTCGGTCAGAGATTTTTCAGAGCTGACATTCCAGGTGGTGATAGTAGTAACCAGAAATACTACCTCGAGTGAAGGTTCACCTCTTCCTTTCTCATACACCATTGTAAATGCATTTTTTTTTTTTTCCTTCAACTTCAGTTCTTTTTATTGTAAGAGAAAATAGAAAATCAAACCTCTTAAACATCTGTGAAGGAAACCCAACATTGTATTTGTCACAGATGATAATATGATTAAGTCTTTACATATCAAAACATACTTATTTCCCTTGAACTGAAGTATATTCACCGTAAAACACCCAACACCTCAGTAGTGTCTAGTTATATGTATATATATATATATATATATATATATATATATATATATATATATACGAATAAAGTGTATATGAACGCGCAGCTTCATAGAACATACAAAGCTCCATCAGCCAGGATCGAACCTGGGACCCCTTGTGCAAGAGGCAGGCATGTAACCGCTAGGCTAAGGGACTGTATAATAGTAAACAACTATTCGAAATACTAAGTACTCGAATACCCTTCGTCTCACTATGGTGAGCAACGGGGTCTATCGGTTGTTTCCGAACAGAACACATAGCCAGCAGATAGCGTTTTACCGAACCTGACTGTACAACGCGGAGTTATATGAATACGAATAAAGTGTATATGAACGCTATCTGCTGGCTATGTGTTCTGTTCGGAAACAACCGATAGACCCCGTTGCTCACCATAGTGAGACGAAGGGTATTCGAGTACTTAGTATTTCGAATAGTTGTTTCCTATTATACAGTCCCTTAGCCTAGCGGTTAGCATGCCTGCCTCTTGCACAAGGGGTCCCAGGTTCGATCCTGGCTGATGGAGCTTTGTATGTTATATATATATATATATATATATATATATATATATATATGTATATGTTTATTATCCTTAGTCGCTGTCTCCCGCGTTAGCGAGGTAGCGCAAGGAAACAGACGAAAGAATGACCCAACCCACCCACATGCACATGTATATACATAAACGCCCACACTTGCACATGTACATACCTATACATTTCAACGTATACATACATATACATACACAGACATATGCATGTATTCACATGTACATATTCATACTTGCTGGCTTCATCCATCCTCGTCGCCACCCGCCACACATGAAATAGCACCTCCTCCCCCCACGCTCGCGCAAGGTACCGATATGGAAAAGACAGCAAAGACCACATTCGTTCACACTCAGTCTCTAGCCTTCATGTGTAATGCACCGAAACCACAGCTTCCTTTCCACATCCAGGCCTCACAGAATTTTCCATGCTTTACCCCAGACGCTTCACATGCCCTAGTTCAGTCCATTGACAGCACGTCGACCCCGGTATACCATGCACGCCTCTCATCTTCCTCTATGTTCAGACCCCGATCGCTCAAAATCTTTTTCACTCCATCCTTCCACCTCCAATTTGGTCCCCCACTTCTCCTCGTTCCCTCCACCTCTGACACATATATTCTCTTTGTCAATTCTTTCCCCACTCATTCTCTCTATGTGACCAAACCATTTCAATACACCCTCTTCTGCTATCTCAACCACACTCTTTTTATTACCGCACATCTCTCTTACCCTTTCATTACTTACTCAGTTAAACCACCTCACACCACATATCTCCTCAAACATTTTATTTCCAACACATCCACCCTTCTCCGCAATACCCTATCTATAGCCCACGCCTCACAACCATATAACATTGTTGGAACCACTATTCCTTCAAACATACCCATTTTTGCTCTCCGAGATAACGTTCTTGCCTACAACACATTCTTCAACGCTCCCAGACCCTTCGCCCCCTCTCCAACCCTGTGACTCACTTCCGCTTCCATGGTTCCATCCGCTGCTAGATCCTCTCCCAGATATCTAAAACACTTAACTTTCTCCAGTTTTTCTCAATTCAAACTTACCTCCTCATTAACTTGTCCGCCAACCCTACTGAACCTAATAACCTTGCTCTTATTCACATTTACTCTCATATTTCTTCTTTCACACACTTTACCAAATTCAGTCTCCCACTTCTGCAGTTTCTCTCCCGAATCAGCCACCAGCTGTGTATCATCAGCGAACAACAACTGACTTACTTTCCAAGCCCTCTCATCAACAACAAACTGCATACTTGCCCCTCTCTCCAAAACTCTTGCATTCACCTCCCTAACCACCCCATCCATCAACAAATTAAACAACCATGGAGACATCACGCACGCCTGCCACAAACCGACATTCACTAGGAACCAATCACTTTCCTCTCTTCCTGCTCGTACACATGACTTACATCCATGGTAATTACTTTTCACTGCTTCTAGCAACTTACCTCCCACACCATACAATCTTAATACCTACCACAGAGCATCTCTGTCAACCCTATCATATGCCTTCTCCAGATCCATAAATGCTACATACAAATCCATCTGTTTTTCTAAGTATTTCTCACATATATTCTTCAAAGCAAACACATGATCCACACATCCTATACCACTTCTGAAGTCACACTGCTCTTCCCCAACCTGATGCTCTGTCCATACCTTTACTCTCTCAGTCATTACCCTCCCATATGTTTTCCCAAAAATACTCAACAAACGTACACCTCTGTAATTTGAACACTCACCTTTATCCCCTTTGCCTTTTTACAGTGGCACTATGCATGCATTTCGCCAATCATCCGGCACTTCACCATGAACCATACATACAGTGAATATCCTTACCAACCAGTCAACAACGCAGTCACCCCCTTTTTTTTTTATATAAATTCCATTGCAATACCATCCAAACCCGCCTCCTTGCCGGCTTTCATCTTCTGCAAAATTCTTCTCTGTTTACCAAACCATTCTCCCTGACCCTCTCACTTCGCACACCACCTCGACCAACACACCCTATATCTGCCACTCTGTCATCAAACACATTCAACAAACCTTCAAAATACTCACTCCATCTCCTTCTCACGTCACCACTACTTGTTATTACCTCCCCATTAGCCCCCTTCACCGATGTTCCCATTTGTTTTGGAAGGAGATCGGGGAGAAAGAATACTTTTCACGTATTCCCTGCGTGTCGTAGAAGGCGACTAAAAGGGAAGGGAGCGGGGGCCTGGAAATCCTCCCCTCTTGTTTTTTTTTTTTTGTTTTTCTCAAAGAAGGAACAGAGAAGGGGGCCAGATGAGGATATTCCCTCAAAGGCCCAGTCCTCTGTTCTTAACGCTACCTCGTTAACGCGGGAAATGGCGAATAGTACGAAAATATATATATATATATATATATATATATATATATATATATATATATATATATATATATATATATATATATATATATATATATACTTGTGATATGTGAAAATCTAGAAAAAGAAAATCCCATGTTTCCATCATATCAGTGTAATAACATTTGGTAAAAGGAAAGGCTCATTATCTGTCAGATTGTAACTCTGATGGTATTAGAATCCCTGAGCTTAAGTTTACAAATTGACTGGCCGAAGGTGGGAAGTAATCACACACATTTCCTGATCGTGAATTGCTAAAATAACACGTTAAGAGCAACAGAAGTAGACTGTTATGAACAACAGAAGTAGACTGTTATAAGCAACAGAAGTAGACTGTTATGAGCACCAGTCGTAGACTGTTATAAGCAACAGAATTAGACTGCTATCAGCAGCAGAAGTAGACTCTTATGAGGAACAGGATTAGACTGTTATGAGCAGCAGAAGTAGACTGATGATAATTCGGTATGACAGGACATTAAATTTGCGTGTCCTTTTGAGCAGGATATTTTGCGTGACAGAACTATGACGTAATAAGTTGTCATTTGTGTTATTGTAGGTCAAGTAAAATATAAAGATCTCTTATCATTATATGATATGTCCTTACAATGCATGGGCTGATTTTGATGATGTAAAACATTAACATACAACACAAAGGAGAAATCTATCGCGTTTATCCGCAACAGAAGACGGGAGTTCAGAGGACACATAAGGGTCAGCTTTACTCTGCCCATACCCACAATCCGCTCAGAAGCAACTGAAGTGAATCATTAAGTGCCAAGACTCACCTGAATGAAATAAGACATTACAAAAAATGATATCCTGCAACTCACAGTTTATGAGTAATCATAATGTACGACACAATTACATGTCTGATTTTAAAAGAAGAACAGGCTTGGCAGTCATAGAAACAAGACACCGTAATAGAATGCTTCACATTATCAGTTAAGCTTACATTCCCCAGCCTAGGATAATAGACTCATTCATCTATGAATGACCTGCAGTTATGGGGAGATGAGCCGTCTCTCACATAACAGGTGTGACGTGTAAGCGCAGCCTTCATCCCATACAGTGGTAATGACTGTCATGATGCTGTCAAAATAAACACTGCTGGTGAACATCTATATACACCTACATTGCTCCGCCTCCTTAGTTAACCAGTCCATAATTGCTTCAAACAAAAAATTTCTCTACAGATGTATGATTATTACCTTGTTTGAAACCTGTGTTTGTTTGTGGGCGAGATCTGTTTTAAACAAGAGATGGCTGGGAAGATTGTTTGTATCTGGACTCCCAGAAAGCATTTGACACTATACCGCACGGGTGGCTGAATACCAAAGTGGATCACCAGCCAGAAATAAAAGAGAAACCATATTTTTTCATGTATAAAGTATCTTTTTGAAAGGGATCAAATTCTGTATGGCAGAGGAACCTTTTTTGAAATGGGCTGTGGTCACTAGTGGCATACCGTAGAGTTATGTTCTGGTCCCAGTAATCTTTTTGATCTATGCAGATGGCTTGTCAGAAGATATGAGCTGCTTCCTGAATATGTTCGTAGATGACGCAAAGGTCACGTGGACTGTGAGAAGCGAAGAGAAATCCTTCATTTTACAAGGAGACCTACCTAGATAGTCTCCAAAGTTGGTCTGATACTTGATTCATGAAATCCGATTCGAGTAAATGTAGGTAATGAGGATGGAACAGCGCGAAAGGAGGCCTCATTGTGATTATCAAGCAGAAAATAAGCTGAAGAAATCTACATGAGAGACTTGTGAGTCAACATCGACCCTAACTTGTAAACAGAGTCCCACATAAGGAGAGTAGTTTAGGAGACAAGCTGTCTACTGGCAAACACTAGAAATGCAAGTGGATACGGAAATATTTAGCAAGCTGACCATTTCCTATATAATACTAAGACCAGATACGCTTCTCGGATTTGGTCACTGCACCTAAAGAAGCACAGAGTTCTAACACAGAATGTCCAGCGGGGCAAGAAAGATGGTATAGATTCAAGAAAATCAAGCTATAGAGAAAGGCGAGAGACGTTAAATTTGCCCACTGGGGAAGAGAGAAGAGTAAGGGGTGATCTAATCACAACCTTTTAGTTTTCAAACTAAGTTGATGGCGTTGACAATCAACAGTTCTTCGCAAGATGTCAGGGTAGAAAACCAAAGGAGATAACATGAAATTAAGTAAACAACTTAAGAAAATGTACAGAAACACCTTTACAGTATAAGAATGGTGGATGAAAGGAATACAATAAAGGAAGAAATAGTAAACGTGGACACTATGCAGAAGTTTAGAAAGTTGTATGACATTGGACATGTTCAAACGAATGGGCATTGTACAGTACAAGTAGATAATTATAGATATATAATTACATATAATGATATTTAGGCTACGATTTGCACAAATATTTAGTTTATTTATTATTTCCGTTTCAGACACAAACTTAGATTGTGTTGTAAAGACTTATCTGTATTTCCCCTTGCGATGTGTTCTTCGATTTCTGAGTGATATGTATGATACTTTCAGGATGTAGTACACTTCATATCCTATAAGTGCATTCATTGCTGATTTTACTGAAGTCAAGAGAATTATTGAAACATGTGATATGGACATTAGTCATGAACCATATATTAGTTTTACTTTTGTCAAATACTGGAGTATATTTCTTCAGTGCAACAACATTCGGGTGTTGTAACGTATGTCAATAATGAGATAAAATGATTCTAACATTCTGGCTCCTAAATGAGGATTTTCTTTTACTACATTGCTTCATGATGCCGTCGATCAGTATGAAAGCCCATTCAGACTGGATTGGAGTTAGCCAGCTCAAGAGTCGATCTATCATAACGGGGGAAAAAAGTAATAAGAAGAGACATCAGTGCGCTACAAATAGAATGAAGTAGATGATGAGCTGATCCTGTGAGCGAGGAGTACCGTAACCTGGGTACTGACCAATCCTTTACGTGTCCTGTGTAACTGTTCTGAATTTTCGAGAAATATTATCGAGACGTGAAAGGAAAGAAATACCATTTGTTTTACATGAGTACCAGCTATTTCAGTGATGTAAATTTTCTAAGGTGTATTAGAGGATTATTTGGAATGTCAAGTACATAAGTAGCCGATGGGTCAGGCTACGGAACCCTCGAAGGATATATCATAGTCAAGATCTCTCCCATCCAGAGATGGTGTCGGGGTCTGAATTGAAGATGGCGGAGTAAAGGGAGAGTAAAAACGTGAGAACTAGGATTCAACTTAAGTAGGGGATGCGCATGACCTCTGACAAGCGAGGCTTCTCATAATATTTCGGCCAGTGGTTTAGGTTGGTATGGGTAAATGAAGAGAAACAGGAATATACGATGTATTAAGAGGAAAAAGTGTAGATATCTTCATGAAGATTTCTTAGGTCTTTGCTAAAAGGAGTTGAGGAGAAGCGAACTTCATCAACGAAACAGAATGAAAAGGTGTGATATCAGATATGACTTGATACAACTGGATATGTCAGTAGAAAGTGTGGGAACGATGATGAAAAGTGAGTGGTGTGAGAAAGAAATGAATCTGACTGTAAATATGTCTTGAAACATAAACGGGATCGGTGTGAAGAGGACTGTAATAATTTGCTTTGTGGCAGCTATGAATGAAAGCTACACTCTGAAATGAAATAGACACATCAGTTAATGACGTGGATCCAGGGGCTGTGTGAGATGGGTGACGTGAATTGCTGGGAGGGAGACAGAGCAGAGGGGGTGACTGTGGTAAAAAGGATATGTGTGACACATTTCTCTGAGGGTATGTGTTTCAAATACATGCACTCAACCTAAGGGTGTTTACAGCCTCACGTTAAGTACATTGAAGACAAGGTAGACAAGGGCATGTAAGGAAGAGCTTGAGAGACGGTGTGAAGGATTTGGGTGGGGGATTGTGGGATTATATATGTAAGTTAGTCTTCCTTTCAGATGGTCTCGAACTAAGTAAGAGTAAGTGATTGCACCTTCACGATAAGCTGAGTCAACAGCTGAGACTTAATGATGCAACAGTACCAGCAACGTCTGGGCGTTGTGGAGGCATGTAGCGAGCATACCAGCAAGGTCTGGGTGTTGTGGAGGCATGTAGCGAGCATACCAGCAAGGTTTGGGCGTTGTGGAGGCATGTAGCGAGCATACCAGCAAGGTCTGGGCAATGTGGAGGCATGTAGCGAGCATACCAGGAAGGTCTGGGCGTTGTGGAGGCATGTAGTCGAGCATACCAGCAAGGTCTGGGCGTTGTGGAGGCATGTAGCGAGCATACCAGCAAGGTCTGGGCGTTGTGGAGGCATGTAGCGAGCATACCAGCAAAGTCTGGGCGTTGTGGAGGCATGATGCGAGCATACCAGGAAGGTCTGGGCGTTGTGGAGGCATGTAGCGAGCATACCAGCAAGGTCTGGGCGTTGTGGAGGCATGTAGCGAGCATACCAGCAAGGTCTGGGCGTTGTGGAGGCATGTAGCGAGCATACCAGCAAGGTCTGGGCGTTGTGGAGGCATGATGCGAGCTTACCAGGAAGGTCTGGGCGTTGTGGAGGCATGTAGCGAGCATACCAGCAAGGTCTGGGCGTTGTGGAGGCATGTAGCGAGCATACCAGCAAGGTCTTGGGCGTTGTGGAGGCATGTAGCGAGCATACCAGCAAGGCCTGGGCGTTGTGGAGGCATGATGCGAGCATACCAGCAAAGTCTGGGCGTTGTGGAGGCATGTTGCGAGCATACCAGCAAGGTCTGGGCGTTGTGGAGACATGTAGCGAGCATACCAGCAAAGTCTGGGCGTTGTGGAGGCATGTTGCGAGCATACCAGCAAGTTTTGGGCGTTGTGGAGACATGTAGCGAGCATACCAGCAAGGTCTGGGCGTTGTGGAGACATGTGGCGAGCATACCAGCAAGGTCTGGGCGTTGTGGAGACATGTAGCGAGTGTACCAGCAAGGTCTGGGCGTTGTGGAGACATGTTCTGAGCGTATCAGTAGAGGCTAGTACAGATGCGTGTGCCACCTTACAGTGAGGCTTTGGCATGGGAGAACTACCATTGTGAAATGTAGGATTTAAAGTTTGTGTATTACACAGAAGAGTGATGTGTGGAAGACACACAGTGTATTACACAGAAGAGTGATGTGTGGAAGACACACAGTGTATAACACAGAATTATGTGCAGAAATAAGACAGGAAAGCACGTAGAGATCTCGCAAGGATTGTGATTAACAATTTAAGGGAAAATAATAAGTATCATATGGAAGTCGTGGCTTGTATAGAGAACTCAACAAGCCTGGGAAACTGCACGTGGCAAAAGTTGAAAAATGGTACAAATGAAAAGATACATTGACGAGCTGGTCAGCAATGATGGTGTAAGGGATACAGGAACTGGGTCAGTCGTGAACAAACATTCCCATACATACCTAAGACTTCGGCCTTCTGGAACGAGACTTCAGACAGCTTGAAACTGGCTGCCCCTTGACTTCAGGACCTAGACTACGAATGCCCAGCTTTCCTTGCCTACCTATAGATGGCGCTCCTCCACATCAGGAGTAACTTAGCATTGAGACACCTTGCGTTCATGTAAATAGAAAACTTCACTCACCCATCATTTGATCATTTATGTAAAATTCCTTAGACTTTTTTTCATAATGCTACTAAATGTTTTATGTGTTTTTCAATGTTATCATAATCATTAACGCATATATGTTACACAGAGAAATTTGCTATTTATTCATTTCTGCTGTTTTCGTTGTATGATTCTTTGTTATTTACCTATTTCTGCTGTTTTCGTTCTCTAACTCCTTGGTTCTGCAGTTATACTTAGTTTGCGCTTCATACTTGTTACCTGAGGTTCATGGCTTCAGGTTGATATAACATTATTTACTCTCCACACTAATATGAGCTACACAGGCCTCCAAGGCTGGTGTAACGCAGTCTGCTCATTCCTTTCATGGCGGTGGTTGTGTTCAGACGTCTGAGAAGCTCCTTAATTGCATTCCTTAGTCTCGGAGATCTTGCCGGATGAATGAGACATTATATACTACACTGATGACAGTGATGTAGCGGCAAATGTGTGGAGCTGGTGCGTGATATTACTGCTGAACTGTCGTACAGCCACTGCTGGGTTAAAAGTCGCCAGCCATCTAACTGGCCAGGTTTGCTTACCATGGAGAAGGTTAGGCCGATCATTGGTGTTAGGGGCAGGAGGTGGTGGTCCCGGTACCTGGCGTGTGTGCTCGTGTTCAAATTGGCTAAAAAAAAACGTGAAAGTAAAGGAGATGCGGACGATGGTGGAACTCACGCCGCTGGAAGAGGAACTGACTCAGGTGGTGGAGTCGGGAGCTGTCTGCAAGGTGGTTCACTTCGAGCTTCTGCATCATAAGAAAACGTAAACAAAATCATTGCTCATTTCACAGAACCATAGAAAAGTAACCTCATCTATACATGATAGCATCTGGGGGCATTCGGTTCTGTGTGTGCAGACCCAGAAACCTCAGGATGTTCCATGAGAGGGAAGAAAATAACAGGTGGAACTGAACAGCGATGGGAAGGAAAGACATGGATCATGCCAATAGTGTGTTGGAGAAGCTGCCTCAGGTGCTGAGGACGGATTGGAGGACTGAGTACGGACCACACCCTGCAAGACACAGGAATATGAATATTTCCAAAATATGATACGTTCAAGACACTGCTTGATTAAGGACACTGATTTGTGCCTGTAACTCAAATGTCTCAAAATCAGATTCGTGATACACATATCTGGAAACGAAAGGATCCTCCGTT
The DNA here is from genome assembly GCF_036320965.1 of Panulirus ornatus. Lineage (NCBI taxonomy): Eukaryota > Metazoa > Arthropoda > Malacostraca > Decapoda > Palinuridae > Panulirus > Panulirus ornatus. The sequence goes on along the minus strand of NC_092243.1, from coordinate 36,250,118 downwards.
ATCTTGGAAAGGAGCCAGAGAAGGTAGAGACAGGACACTGAGGATCTTAGATACCCCGAGCTGCACATGTCAGAGGCTTAGGGAAGGGCGAGCCAGGTGCGCCAGTCACTGACAGATGCGTAGTTCAAACCAGGAACATTTCATGGTTAAGGTGACCAATGAGGAGTCGGTGCAGGACGTACGTTAGCTTGAGGAATCATTATGCTTAGCATCGAAGCTCCACTGAGGCCACAAGCGGAGACTCAGGAAGAACGAGATTTCGTGAGACAGTTTATCCCTTTTCCACACCCTCAGATCTCGGCCCGGGTCAAACCCACCATCACATTTATGAGAACCCGAGAAATACACTGGTATTCCCACGTCCAGGGCGGGGGAAATTCAGGCAAAAACACCAGATCCCCCTTAACCCACCCCTAACAGTCTGAGACTCCGTCATCCAATCCAGACTCAGGTAAGAAATGCATAAAACTCATAATGAAGTCCATCAAGAATAAGGCACAGACTTGTCTCAAAAAATTGAAACAAGTGTTTTCACCGGAAAGATCAACAGACAGCATAGTGAAGGACCTATACACACAGTACCCCAGACGACCATTTTACAACTGGTCTCGACAGCTTAGAAGAACAGGTGAACCATCTACGAGACGAAAACGTCCGTCTTTAGCGGTAGGATCTGGAAATGCAAATGCAGAGAGAAATCAGATCCCTAAAGAACCACATCACATGTGATCAGAAACCATACCGACACAGTGTTAGCGTTCGTCAGGGTCAAGAACAGCACACAGCCCACAACAGCTGCATTCACCCAGAGGCTCAGATACACGCACCATCTACCAGCCTTGTCGTTGACCTACACACAAATCAGTAAACTTCTGTCGCGAAAAACAAACGCATTTCTTCGACCGATACAGAAAATTCAGCAATTTCCACATTTTCTAACTATTTCGTAACAGACTCGTCAGTTATTAACGAAACTGTCACTACCGGTGACGAACGATGACGGAGTGAGGAAGTTCAAGGAAGTGATATAGTTACAGAATCATTATATTACAACCTGTGTCACTCTTCACGATCGTGCAGTGGAATGATGGATGATTACAGAGTGAAAAAGTTCAAGGAGATGACAGTTACATCATCCAGCACTGAACCTTCATAGGAACTCTCAGGAAGAGTGATGGACGACGACGGAGCTGATAGACCTACAGGGTCCAACACACAACCCAGAACACTGGAATACTCAGGGTCGTAGATGAGGAATACACCTCGTCTAAGAAGTGGTGTTAAGGAACGTGTTTATCGCTTATGACATTGATGACATCCATCCCTGTGTACTGGAAGAGTGTCTTTAAAACTTGCACCTGTGCTTGCTCGTCTGCTCCGTTTCTATTTGAAAACCAGAACTTTTCCTTCTTCTTGGGAACATACTTGGGACATCCCATTCCTAATATCCTTAAACACCTCGAAGATTACAGTCTCCACTCTGATCACCAGTATGGCTTCCGTAAGGTAAGATCCACTAGTGACATTCTTTTCTGTCTTAATAATGTCTGGTCATCATCCCTGAAAGATTTTGGGGAATCCTACACAGTTGCCCTTAATATATCCAAAGCTTTTGACAGGATGTGGCATCGGGGTCTCATCTATAGGCTTCCCTCTTTTGGCTTCCCTCCTTCGCTTTGCTCCCCCATATCTAGCTTTCTTTCTGACCGATCTATATCCGTGGTTCTTGATGGATCAGCCCCTATTTTTTTCTAATTTTTATCAACAGTTTCCTTTCTCCTACAAATATCCAAGTGCAATCATTCTCTGGCGACTCAACGCTGCACTTTTTCACACCATTCAATTCCACTCCTTCTCTTGCTCGATCTGCATCTCGTCTCAGCACAACTTATTCAATAAACTCAGACTTGAAAAGGATATCTCAGTGGGGGAGACGATACTTGGTTAGGTTTAGTACCTCCAAGACCAAGTTTCTGTCCATCTCTCTATCGAAAATGCCTCACAATTTTCCTCTCTTCTTCAACGATTCCGTAATTTTGTCTCTTTAACTTAGTGATCATAATTGGTGTTCCTGTATTTTCCAATGTAGCTTGGAAACCCCACATAACGGAAATAGCTAAGACTGCCTATAAGAAACTTGGATTTCTGTTTAGTTGTCGAAATTTCTTTGTTTCCGATCAATTGTTTCGTTTAAGCAAAGATTTCATTCGTCGTTGTATGGTGTACTGCTCTCACATCTGGGGTGGCTCTAGCTCTACATCCTTACTTGACGAAGGTGAGTCGAATGCGTTCAGACTTATCGATTGTTTCTAAGCTAAATTTAAACCTTGATCCACTTGCCCTACGCCGTAATTTTGGTTTACTTTCCCTCTTCTGTGGGTATTACTTTGGTTTTTGATCCTGAATGTTGGCTGCTTGTGTATTCCTGTCATTTGCTAGACTTTGCAATACTTGGCATCACATAAATACCGTGTGGCCGTTGGCAACTCAAGGGTGTGCTGTTTTGATCATAGTTTCTTTCCATGCACCACGAAACTTTGGAACTCGTTAGACCTCTCATGTCTTTCATTTTAACTATGACTTGGTGTTTTTAAAGACAGAATTCGTAAATGCTTTTCTTGTCTCATCTTCACCCTCTCATTAACCTCTCTACGATACAACAAAGGCCCAGCCTTGATGTGGACTTCTGTTCGTGACCGGAGCTTTCATCAACACTTACCTCAAATACAGATTTGAGTGATGCCATTCACTCTCTCGAAAATGTAGATGCTGAAGCTCTGAACCTTTATGTAAGAGTCAGTCCTTATATTCATAAGCACAGTGGAGCAACCTTCCATTTATTTGAACCAATATCCTAAACTGAAGATTCATTATTACAATCGGTATGGGCTTTAGTGCCAACAGTCGGTTCTCTAACTCGAGGACAACCATCTGTAACACCGCTGGAACGCGTATGGTTAATACCAAAGTTCCTTAATATGTCCCTTGTCGGCCGATATGACCCTACACCAGTCAGACAGGGACGTTTAGATCTGCTGTAATTACCTCAGTAAGGGACAGACTAGCCTCACATATTTTCGTAAACGTAATCAGTGATCATTAATCCTTCTTTACTACGGTGAGTATGTTGTACGATCGCCGCTTTCCTGCCCGACCCAAGGTGGCATACTTAAGGGGCGAATAGGAATCTCTCGTGAAGACAGATTGAAGCCTGATCTCTGAGCTGTGCTTTCCAGGAGTTCAAGGCGAAATTTTCCAGTGACTTTACTCAGGCTACAGATGGGTCAATTCCCTTCCAAAGGTTTACGCTGCGTAAGAGTGATTATTATTAGTCAGTATTTGAGGAACCTCCCGCTTAGATTTCTTATCTTTTCAGAGCTTGAAAAGGCCTTTGAATGAGCGGTTCTGTATGCGCTTCAGAACTCTGTCATGGGTAAAACATCTTAAAGAGAGGCTCCCTTCTTTGATCTCCGATTAAATATCAGAGTGAAGTTCCGAGGACATCTTTTTTCTTTCAGTACATCAAGTACTGGAATATGTCTGCCGAGAATTTTAATTCCAGCACCCTTCACCATCCTAATGATGCAACTCATTTGGACCATCTTCTCTGATCATTTCAGTCTTCTCAATCGTGTGGTCGTCTTGGCATTTGTCAGCCACGAAGCTTACGCCCTCGTCAGTGTACGAACTCTTCTTATGTAGAAGTGCCCTGGAACTGGATTTAGATTTTCCGTGGTGAAGACAAGAGCATTCAGTTTTGATGATTAGGGTTCAATAACGTATTTCTGGGTGCAAGACAAATCTTGATGGAATGCCATATTGCAGTTTTTCAGGAGCTTCTATTAACTGAAGGAAAGTAATGATAAACATGTGTAAAGTACATAAAGAGCAACAGGCAGGTAGAACCAGACTTTGGCTATGCTCGGTAACATGATTGAAGCCAACCATTGTATTCTCAGGTCATACTGCACCCTCTTTGAGGCCTCTGATTGACTACCCTTCCCCAGCACTGATGATGCTGTCATCCATAGTGACAACTCTTGAGACCTTACAAAATAGGGCAATCATGAGCATTGCAGGAACCCTGAGATGGATTAAACGGAAATGTAAATGCAAACAAATACACGTACGAATGTCTTCATACAGCAACAGACCAGTGGGTGAGGCTGTTGGTGATGGCTGAAGGAGTGGAAAAACATCCAAATGTTTCAGAGAGGAAGATCTGTAAACTTATCATAATGCTAAGTAGAATCGAATAATGTCATACGTGTATATGAAGCGAAATATTTCTCAAGTCTATGCTTAAACATATGTATGGTACTACCTTTAACAACTATGTTTAATGGGTAGATTATTTCATATGTTAATCCTGTTGAAGAAAATATACTTCGCCTCATTCGATGAAAAGCGTTTGCCCCCACGAGTTTCTAATCATTACTACGAGTGAAATCAGACAAATCTATCCTTAAGTAGCTCATTAGGTCGATCCTATCGAAGCCTTTAATGATTCTGAATGCCTGTATTAGATCACCTGCTAACGTTCTCCCTTCTAAGTTTAATGGATTTGATTCGTTTAGTTGGTTCTGATAGGACTGGTAGCTCGACTCTGCACTCCGCTTACTAGGCTTTAGGTCACCCAAGTGCTTTTCCTCATTGACGTTTTGTATCTCGTCAGAGTTCGTATTGCAGCTTGTATTTTCATCATGATTACTGATACGTAAAATAGTACAATTTATTTGCGAGCAGCGAGCCTCGTCCATCAGTCTGTCCGTCAGTGTGAAGCAGCGAGCGTGGTCCATCAGTCTGTCCGTCAGTGTGAAGCAACGGACGTTCGATTTCTGTTGTATATTTATTTCCCAACTATTTATCGTTTAGTTGAATGGCTAAATATTCAGTCACAAAAACTAAATGTCTGAGTGAGTCATGCGATTAATTTGTTGGCTAGAGTTTACAAGGATTTAATTAAAAGGCTGGAATTTACAGGGATTTTTCTACAAAATGCCTGGTTGGCAGTCTGCCAGTCTAGTGCAGTCTTGTGACTGGCTATTTTGTGAGTGCGATCTTGTGACTTAGGAGAAGTATGCAAACATTACAGAGGAATTATCGTATCTGTTCAAACAACTATGTAGAGAGTGTCAACTCAAAAAGAAGAAAGGTACTAACAAAGGTATTACAGTGAAGCCTCTAATGCCCAAACAACTTAACTCAAGAGGTCACGTTGACGTAATCGAAATGCAGTCTAAAATGTATGAAGGCCACAAGTATACTCTACGCTATCAAGACCCCCTAGCGAACTTCTTAATGCTTGGGCTGTTAAAGTCATACCGTGCTGCCGAAGTGGCGTTTCAGCGCCTCTCATCCTCCAAAGCGAAAATGGTCGGGAATTCACAGCTTCAGTGACCAGTGATATACATGATTTGTAGCCAGCCATGTTGTTGTTTATGGTGACCTTCGACATCCACAGTCTCGGGGAAATATAGAACGTGCTATGGTAGACGTTAAGGGGATGGTGGTAGCCTGGATGAGAGATAAAAGTATGAAGAATGGAGCAATTACCTTGAAGGTTGCGCGGCTCGGCTAAGGATGACAACCACCCCTTCGATATACAAAGATCTCTGTACAAAGTGATGTTTGAGTGTGATGCAAGAATGAGGTTCGCTACATCGTCACTACCACAAGAAGTTCTTGTAACCCTGGAGACGGAGGAGGCATCTATAGAGTATCTCAGAAAATAGGAGCCGAGTGCCGAGGAAAATGATAAGTGTTCAGAGGAAAGAGATGTCGAGTGCCTGGAAGAAACAGATGATGCGTGTCTACGAGAAAGAGTGGAAAGTGTTTAGAAGAAAGAGGTGATGATTGTGTGGAGGAAAGAGGGTGAAGAGTTTCTTCAGGAGAGGTGATGAGCGCCTACAGGAGAGAGGTAATGAAAATATGGATCTAGGTTGATCATATACCAATTGAGGATAGTGAGAACACGCAGCATTAAATGAGAGACGAGCAACTGTAGAAAAGGCTACTTCAAGATTCTTCATGAAGGAGAAGATTACCTCCACAGTGTTGGTACCCATCCCTCGTGTGGACAGAGGGAAAGAAGACACACGTACTCTCGTGGCTCTCATGATCACAAACCTGAAAGAAATATTGCACATTTCTTACGAAGGTTGGAATGATTAATGGTCATTATTCTTGGGCACAATTTGAAATATGTGATCACCGTTTTTTTTTTTTGTCAATTAACGTTATCAATTTGGAAGAAGAATTACACCGCAGATGAGGTGTGGGAAAGCTGTCATTTTGTTCTGGTCAAGTTCACTTAAAATGCCATTGTGCCTCAGACATAAAGACACGTTGTTGTTCAAGACGATGTCTTTGCCTGAAATCTAACCTGCATTATAAAAGCGGATGTCATCCTAACGTAAACTGTAAAAACAAATTGCGAATTGGTTGGAATAAAATTAAGAAAACTGTCTTACTTGAGGACTTGCCTTCTTTGTGGAATAAAACTTAATTCTGATTTTTACTTCTATTATGCACAGTGAAGTCAACATGTAGCAGATGTCATGTCAAGGTAATGATATTAAGACTAATATTGGGAATATTGTCTTATCACATTCTCGTATTCACCATAAAGTCATCACTTACTAGATTATTGTTATGATTTATGTCCAAAGTATCATATTATCTTATTTTCTTGTTTGTGAAACAAGATTTCGATAAAGTTCCTCATCAAATATTCGCAGCAAAAATTAAGTCACTTTTGGACTTGTTGAGGTTGTGCTTTAGTGGAGAGGACATTGGTTGACTGGCCGTCAACAAAGAGCTATAATCAATGGTTAGGCTTTATCATGGTTAGACGTGACAAGTGGATTGTTACAAGGAAAAGTTTTTGGGACCGGTTCTCTTTCTCATATATATTAATGATATTGACAGTGAGCTGCATTACAAGATATCAAAATTCGTTGATGATACAAAGCTGGGAATTAAATCTACAAATGAACTTGAACATCTACAGCTTCAGACTGACAAATAGATGGACCGAGCTCATAAGTGGCAAATGAATTTTCATACCGATAAATGCAAAGTTTTACATAACGTCTACAGAAACGAGAAGGCAAGCTACAGTATGAATTCTGTTGAACTGCAAAAGGTAACTGAGGAAAATGGTTGGGTGTAATTATCTCTGGTGACCTAAAACCAAGTAAGCAGTGAACAGAAGCAGTGTAAAGAGCGAACAAAATTCTCTGATTCATCATTACGGTGTTAGAATTTAAATTCAGGGGAATAATTTTGCATTTTGAATATTGAGGTCAGCTTTGGTCACACAACCTAATAAAACACATTGACAGAATGGAAAGGGTACAGTGTTGAGCTTAAAGATGATCCCCGAACTGAAAGACAAATCCTATGAATGCAGATCAAACGAACTGAATCTGTTTAGGTTAGGAAAGAGAAAGTTAAAAGATGAGCTCATACAAGTATTCAATTTATCAGAGGTTTTGATACTCTTGATTCATCAGGTTTTCTAATACTTGATTCGTCTGATTTTATTTCTAGTGATTCACAGAGACTCGTAGGCATACGTTTTTCCTCCAGTGAGGCGAAGTATTTTTTCAATAGGGTTGTTAACATAAGGAAGGATTTGCCAGTAAAAGTGTCCGAAAGCAGTGCTATAGATACGTTTAAGAATAGACTTGATAAATGCTTCGCTTCCAGTCCTTGGTGACAGTGACAATTTGCAGGTTACTCACAGTTTCTGATACCTTCCACTATCACAAACAGCCTAGAAAAGACCCAGTGGTCTGTTGCTGTTTGAATTGAGTTGTATTTCTCTGTATCCATGAATTCTAGACTCCATATGTGGAATGCCTTGAGGATCATCGACAAGAAAGTTAGTTGTTTAGCTTTATCCTGTTGTACCGAGTAATGATGAATATATTAACAGATTATGGTGTTTATTGATTTTTTTTTTCATTTTTCCGACCGGTCGGGGCCTGAACATGTAGTAGAGTGAGAGATGTACATGGAATAAGTGAACTGGTACGTTATGGTATACTGGGGTCGACGCGCTGTGAATAGACTGAACCACGGCATGCGACACGTTCGGGGTAAACCATGGAAAGATCTGCTAGCGAGGTAGCGTTAAGAACAGAGGACTGGGCCTTAGAGGAAATATCCTCACCTGGCCCCCTCCTCTGTTCCTTCTTCTATAAAAAAAAAAAAAGAAACGAGAGAGGAGGATTTCCAGCCCCCCGCTCCCTTCCCTTTTAGTTGCCTTCTACGACACGCAGGAAATACGTGGGAAGTATTCTTTCTTCCCTATCCCCAGGGATATATGTAAGTATATATATATATATATATATATATATATATCACATACAAACCTCCAACAGCCAGGATCGAACCCGGGACCCCTGTGTAACAGGCGGGAATGCTACCGTTAGGCTATGGGCCTGGCTAATAGGAAATAACTATTCGAATACTGTGTACGGGTGAAGACCCCGTTGCTTACCAACGTGAGACGAAGAGTAATCGAGTTCATAGGCCCATAGCCTAGCGGTAGCATTCCGCCTGTTACATAGGGGTCCCAGGTTCGATCCTGGCTGTTGAAGGTTTGCATGTTCTATGAACGTGCGCGTTCCTATGCACTTTGTTCGTATAAATATATATATATAATATATATATATATATATATATATATATATATATATATATATATATATATGTGTGTGTGTGTGTGTGTGTTAATGATTTATGACTGTATAATGACCCTTGTTATTGTGATTGTATGATCCGCGTTTGTTGTATTTCTATTCTATTGTAGTTTTGCGATATGTTTCCTTCTTTTAAAAGAACTAATTTCATCATTTCATATTTTATATTTATTTTTATTTTTTTGTTCCTGTCAAATGTCTCGTTTTGATTGTAATCATTCGAGTTATCATCATCTGACTGTATCGTTGATCACATGTTGTGCACTCTCTGGCAAGCTGTTAGAATGTTAAGATTTCCGAAGGGAAAGTTTTGGACAGCCACATAGCTGCACTAATCATAAACACTGATGCTTCCTTTTCACTATATCCAAGTGTTCAGAATGTCCAGCATATATAAGTGAAGCAGAGCCCCAGTGATGTCACATTGATGCATCAGCTACTATATTACGCCATCAGCTCAAAAACACCTTCACCCTTGAGATCACAGGTTTGTTCCAGACACGGCTGGATACACCAGGAACAACGGAATGCATTTGTGTGTAGGAAGGAGGAAGGTTGGAGGATTAAGACGTAAACCATACCATATGAAATTCCCTCGTGTTCAGATGGTATGTAATGTCGTTTCCCACTCCCAGTGTGACTTGTTACACTCCAGTTAAGTTAGATAGTCTCTGATTATCTTTTATTAAGACCCAAGACCATTAGATGGATTTCTGTTCTCACTCAACACTGTACAATGGTCACTGAACATTCGCACTAGCATTACTTTATTCTCATCCACTATAATCAATAGGTTATTGTAAACCTACAGTGATCATCATATTCTTGCACTATGATTACATTATTATCATCGAATACTATGCATTAGTTACATTAAACTTACAGTGATCATCCTACACACACTAGGATTATGTCATTCTCACACAATACTGTACACTGGTTTCTGTGCAAAGAAAAAATATATCATATATATTGGAACAAACATTCCATGTCCCCTGACTGTTTCTTCTTCAACTTTTCCATTGCTTAACATCCACACATACTCCTCAGTCTTTGTTTAACATCCACACATTCTCCTCAGTCTTTGTTTAACATCCACACATTCCCCTCAGTCTTTGTTTAACATCCACACATTCTCCTCAGTCTTTGTTTAACATCCACACATTCTGTTCAGCTACGCCATCAATTTTGTCATCCCTCTACGTAATGATACATCTATATACGAAGTGTTCCATCACCCTTACCACACACTCTGCACTTTCCTCTCCAGCGTATAAACAGCTCAAATAATCCCGGTAATGTTTGTAAAAATCTAGATATCATTATAACAGTATTCCATCCAGTCCCGGTCTTACCATAGATGACATAAGTATTGTGACTAAACAATTACACTGTATCTCTTAGTCTCATTAATGAAGTGTTCGTTCATCATCCTAACTTTCTTCAACTCTTCCTATTCCCACGTGATCTGTGTCCCTATCTCTTTCAGGGACATGTGACATGGGACGTCAGTTTCAGCTTTCATGACATTCATCTAGTATATCCGTTACCTTATTGCTAGAGAATCCTAACATGTGGAAGGATCCAGTGAATCTGGACGTTATTTACCTGCGAAATATTCTACATATTGACCCAATCCCCGCCTGAACAGGGTCCCTACTCCTCAATGCATCTAGTGCTCCTCGACTGTCAACACATATAGACACACCCATTCATTATCCTGAGCCTCACAAAGAGCAGCATAATTCTTCTGTATCTCTGTGTTGGGGGAAATACCATCGGACAGTCGAATACTAAATGTACTTTCATTCTCTTCCATATTAACATTCCTCATCTAGTATTCTCCTTCATCGGTTGAGCCATAACAGAGACTGTGTCTTTCGTCTTTATTTGGTTCGGAAATAATCATGTGGCTCTGCCATGCGCTCTGATATCCTGCCAAGTACAGAGTCTTGTCTATAGCATGTAAATTATACTGAGGTTGTAAATCATACGTAGGTTGTGTATCCTAGCATGTAAATTATACTGAGGTTGTAAATCATACGGAGGTTCCGACCAAGACAGAGCGACCAACGACTGTAATCTACCTTAAGATTATTTCCTCGGGCGATATGTTAACCCTCGTATCTGTTCGGTTCCCGAAGTGACCTAATGTTGAGTTTGTTTCATTCAAACTTACAGTTCAGTTGTAACGAGGTAATGATATGACTGGACATTTCTAAACATCCATATGACTCTGTCCTCTCACTTTTGGTTAAGTTGTTACGTGTCCACGTAGATCAAGGCTGATGATATATAGGTAAGTGTAATAAGAACCTGAGAACTTCACTTCGATTAATGAGTGAACTTGTTACACGATAAATCCTTTGCTGTCTTTACACCTCAGTACCCAGTATTTTCCGACTGGAATATGATACTTCAGAGGTTAAGAATACTCACGTATATAAAGTATTGCTCATACAGTGTCATTGCTTCTGAATCATAGTTTTCAATGGTAGCAAAGCAACGGATAGATAGAGCAGCCATGGTTGCCCGAGCGACAGCCTGTGCGGGCCAGCATTTAAAGTGGCAGATCGGTTTGTGTCGCGCATTAGAGGCCTTCATTAACATTGGTGTCATGATGAGAGGCGTTTATAGTAGTTGTACACACATATCGAAACGAATTGCTGTGGTGACGTATCATACCACCGCGTGGGCAGTACACAGGTTTAGCAGAGCAAAGAGACAGTTTAGTTAGGAGTGCGAGTCTCAACAGAGAAAAACTGGAGAAGTGTTTCAAATACTTAGGAGTGGACAAGACAGCGAATGGAACCATGGAAGCGGAGGCGAAGCATAGGATGGGTGAGGGGGAGTTATTGAGGAATGTGTGGAAAGACAGGGCGAAGTAGGTTTGTTTGAAAGTGTTGTAGTGCCAAATATGTTGTATGGACCTGAGGCATGGGCTGTAGATGAGAATGCTCGGAAGGGGGTGGAGGTGCTGTAAATGAAATGCTTAAGGACAATATTCGTTGTGAGGAGAGTTGATCACGTAAGTAATGATAGAGGTAGATGGGGTGATATAGAGAGTTTGGTTGTGACAGCTGAGGAGGGTGTGCTGAAAAGGTTTGGACTTAGGGAGAGAATGAGTGAGGAGAGGTTGACGGAGAGATACACATATCTAGAGTGGAGCGGACTTAGAGAAGGGAAAGACCAAATCTGAGATGGAAGGATGGAATGAAATAAACTTTTGAGTGCTGGGTGTCTGAAGATACAGGAAGGCGAAAAGCGTGTACGGGGTAGAGTGAATTGGAACGGTGTGGACTGAACCAGGGCATATGAAGCAGCCGAGAGAAACCACTGAAAGATGAGGCCTGGTTGTGGACAGTGAGCTGTGGTTTCAGTGCATGACACATGATAGCTAGAAGATGGTCGCTAGCGAATAAGGCTTTTCTTCGTTTGTTCCCGGCGCTACCTCCCTAACGCCGGATAAGGGGAACAAGTATGAAAGAAGGAAAGAATGAAGGGTTGAAAAATGAAATTAGTGTGGATAGATAACTTAGTGTAAGTATGTTTTGAATTAGGAGATTAGATTGAACAAAGAGTGACTATATGAACGGGTTTACCAGTGTTAAGAAATTTGAAGCTAGTATGGATGAGTCTTCTAAGAGTGCATGAACCATTGGAACACATGGCAAATTAATAGACAGGTGGAGAAGTTAGACTGTGATATAGCTGATGGCAAGAAAAGAAAAAGAAGACAGCAGACGACATTATCAGGCCTGAAAATATACCGAATAAGCAGGTCAGAGGAATGGTTCTTAATCGGGTGGGATGGAGTGGTTACTTGTGGTGTGGTGGCAGAGGTGTGCGCAGAGGTGTTAGTCTCACTGTACCAATGCAGAAGTGAGTGAGTGCAAAGAGAAAAATTACAAAGCACTTAGCGTGGAACCCAATATACCATCCCTTTGGCACAAGGGTTCAGGATGTGCATAAAGGAATTGGAATGTTTTGCACTCTTGATCCATCCTATTTCTGAATGGGAACATATTTAGGTGTCATAAGGGGAAAGTACAGGTGAGTCACTAGCAAGAGAAGGAAAGGTCAGTGACAAAGAGAAGGAAGCGGATAGAAGATAGACAGCATAACCTGAATGAAAACTTTTGAAAAACAGGAATACATGGTCTGTTCATTGGACTGAATACTGCATTTTAGTGCGCATAGCATATACGGATAGTCGGGAAAAGGAGTTGCAGAATCACAGGCTTAGGCAAAATCCATCAGAGGATCCGGAAATATTTAGAGCCAAGACATCAGATTTCCCAGATTACCCGAAAAGGAAGGCCGTGTGTAAGTGGTGGGATGCCACCATTTCATCTCAGAAACAGAAACCCAAATTTGCGGCCAGGAAGATGGAATACAATTACCTGGGGAAAATAAGGACTGAAAAAAGGATAGAAGATAACTGAAGTCATAGATCACTGTTATGGAACAATATTTAACAGAATCAGAGTAATCTTCCTTCTTCCGAATGGGCTGAACCTATACAAACCTCCAACAGAAAGGTTAACGTGCTACCCTAAAGGCAGAGATGTAGACGAGCAAGTACATGTGCAAGTTTGGAGGGACAGTAACATAAGACTAAAGGAACGATGCCTATTCGTTGCGTACATATCAGCCGTCTCTGAAGAATGGAAAATTTTGTGGACTTTGGGTTACAAAAGTTTAGGGAGGGCTGTAGGCTGAATTACAGGTTACTTTGGAAAGACTTCATATGGAAATCTCTTAAGCATAATTGGGAGATAGAGAAAGATGCAGGAAGGTGTTGGCCTTCTTAATAGAAACGGGCTGTGATGCTGTCAAGACAGATACAGAAGTAGATGGAATTGTAGAAATCGTTAGAGACCGGAATAATATATTAGTGACAAATTAAAACGAATACACATCTTACGTGTAGAGAGTAGCTGGTGATTAGTAAACATAATAGAAACCTGGGAAAAATGCAGTTAGTCTAAATAACTTAAACGAAATTTTGTGATGGAACATAAAGAGTGAAAACGGTGCAGAATGATAATGTTATAATGAAGTGCAACACGAAATTTTCTGGTAATGTGGACATGAGGAGAGTACTGTAAGAGTGCAGCGTTAGCGGCATTGTGGGTTCAGGTCGACAAACGAAATGGAATGGGAGAGGCAGGTCGAGAATGATGAGGACAAGCAGACTGAGGAATCACTTGGGTATGAGGGACGCTGGCATGTAGGAATCCATTCAAATGATCAAACCCCGGCCAAGGTCCTCACCACCAGGATGAGACAGTCATCCCCCTGGCCGCTCACACATAAAAAGCCCAATAGTCGTCTACCTTGATGTGTGATCTAGAGGCTCAGAGTTTGATCTGAACTCAGGAATTGAGGTAGACGTCCATACCCCTGTAATTCATACCGAAGACGACCCACACAGAACCTGATGGGGTGCAACAGTCACCCAGCAGACAGTGGGAGCACGAGATTGAGGAACAGAGCCTGTAGTTAAGTACTATTTTTTACATATGATTCTTAGTTTCGTGTAACTGATAGGGTCTCTTGTCGACCTGTGGTCGTAAAATATCACAAGTAAACGATGACTGATATATATATTTCCTTCTTTTGTCTGTGAGTTCCGTGTTTGAAACTTCAGACACAACAGTTATGAATTTTTCTTCTCCAGCCTCTTAATATTGTTTCTCTAATCATAACACATGCTGAGACCAACACTTATACTGTGACAATCTTCTTTGATAGATGGTGTGTGACAGGCCTGTGTGTTACGGAGTGATGTGTAGTGTGGTGGGCTGGTGTGAGAGGCACGGTGTTGAGTGATGCAGGAGGAAGGGTTGAGTGTGGAGGGGTGGTGTTGTGAGGCAGGATGGTGTGTGGTTAGGTTGTGTGGGTTGCAAGACTGAGTGCGGTTGTGTGTTTTGGGGTGTAGGATGATATGTGGCAAGATAGTGGGTGTTTGGGTGGTGTAGGAGAATGCGTATTATTATGGGAGGTAGGATAGTGCGTGGTGAGGTGGTATGTGGTAGCACCGTGGTGTTTTGCAGGATGATGCGTGACACTGTAGTGTGATAGAGAGGTTGGTATGTGATGGTAGGGTGTGGGGGTAAAGTGGTGTTTGGTGGAGTTCACTGTGTGTGTGGAAGGGTTGGTGTTAGAGGCAGTGTGTAGTGAAAGGTACGGTTGATGTGGGGGCAAGGTGGTCCTTGCTGAGGTACTTTGGGAGGCAGTTTGGTGTATGGGGAGAGGCTTTGTTCCGGTGTGATGTGTGTACAGGGGTGTGGTATGAGAGGAAAGGTGTTGTGGAGCAGGGTGGTATGGGAAGCATGGAGATTTGTGGTGGGGTGGCGTAGGAGCAAGTGATGTGTGTGGCAGGGTGTGTGAGGCTGGTCTCTATGGGAAGAAATGCGGTTTGTCATGGGGCGACGTGGTTGGTGTATTGTGCGAGGCAGTGTCCTGTCTGGTTGTGTGTGATGAGAGACAGCGTGATAAGTGGAGCGTTTGAGGGGTGATGGGTGTGGGAATAAGGAAGGCGTGTTGATGGATGGTATGTTGTGTGGTGGGGTGTTGTGGGATAGTGTGTGTGGCTGGAGTGGGCGGTGGGGTGGTGTGCGGTAATGTAGTTTGGGTGGTATTTTGGTGTGCAATGGTGGGATTGGGAGGCAGTATGTGGTGCGGTTATAGGAGGCAGTCTGGTGTTTGATGCGGTTGTATGGGAGGCAGTGTAACGGATAATGGGTGTGGGAGACAGGCTGGTGTATGAAGGCATAGTGTAGGGGCATGAAGTTACCGTACAAAAATATGGCTCTACGATTCGTCACAAACAGAAAATTCTCTGACATTTAAAACTTAGTAGAACAGCACAGACGACTTAAGCCTAAACCAGTCGATTCAAACCTTAGAGAAGCAGCCCAGAAATTATGGCAGATACATGCAAACAACAATACTACAAACTGCAGACAAATCCGAGATGTGGACAACAGTACAAACATGGAACACCCTTGGTTCCCCAGTAGCCTCAAAAAATTTAAGAGGCTCCAGCCGTCCATTGATGTACACGATGGACAATGTTTAGCTTAACACAGTAGATCTCCATTCAGAAAGCGAAAGATTCTACATATATCATAGACAACCCCACTCTCCCGGCGGTGAATGTATATAAGGCACCAAAAACACATTTCCAGAAAAACACCAACATGCATCAAAAATACTTACACCCCCACACATGTACACGCCTCACTTCTCTCTCCCATTTCAAACTAACCCTTCTGTCCCGCCTCTTCTTCCGTCACTCTAACAACTCTATCAAGGGAGAGAGAGAGAGAGAGGGGGTGAGGAGGAGGGGAAGAGAGAGAGAGAGAGAGAGAGAGAGAGAGAGAGAGAGAGAGAGAGAGAGAGAGAGAGAGAGAGAGAGAGAGAGGGCGGGGGAGGAGGGGGAAGAGAGAGAGAGAGAGACTTTGAAGTGCATCACAAGGCCTTAGGTGTTTTCAGTTTTTATTTATCCTTGACAAAAACACATTTTTTTGTGTGTTCATTTTATCAGTGGTATCTTTGCTGCCGGATAGGATATGATTTTAAACAGGATAACCTTGTCCTACAGTTATCCATCCTATATACGTACTGACTCCCGCCGAATTCCCTGAGGAAGCAGGTCCAAGATACGTACTCCATATAATTGTCATATTAAACAACAGAACAGAAAATTTCAAGGATAGTAACCAGATAAAACCTATCATGGAATGATTGTGCATAAAATCATCGCGCACCACGAATAAATGGAGGTGGGTTAGCGGTGAATAAATTAAAGTTAAAAGTATGGAATTCCGATAGGAATGCATAATACTCGTTTAGTGACGCTTATGTGAAAGAAGGGAAATTTATATAACTTATAATAGGAAATGGTTTTATATGAGGTTATTCTCTTTGTTTAATCTGATACATCGACTGCCATTACAGATCATCATTATCTTCGAAGGGATGAACCACTAATGATTATATATGAGGAATAACTGGAAAATGTCTTACCCACAACGGTGAGGGCGATGGTCGCCGTGCCGGCCATGAAGCAGCCCCGCTTACTGAACCTGGGCCAGTCAGCCAAGGTGGTCACGACCACTCGTGTCACCAGGTTGCACACACCGGACACAGACATGCACCACGACACCTCCTCGTGGCTGTAGCCATCATCAGCCATTATGAATGGCAACATGCTGAAGAAGGTGAGGTAACCACTCATATTGAGAGATGCTCCCATGACAATGATGAGTAATCGAAGTGATGCGAGCATCCTGAAGCTACTCACCAGAGTACGTATTGTTCGTAATAATGTCACACCACATCCCGAGGCTGAGTCGTTATCTAAAGGATGATCATTCATGGTGTTCCTGTCAGCCTTCTGGCGGGTGGTATGCCACTCCACCGGCTGAAACACACAGGCAGCAACACAAATGTTCAGTAACATGGCCGCCACGATAAGGACAGCGCCAGTGAAGCCGTACTCCTGCAGCAGGTGGCTTATCAAGATTGGCCCCAACATCTGGCCCGTACATACTCCAGCGTTCATCACGGCGTAGGCCCGACCACGACGTCGTTTGAAATACTGTGGGATGATCACAGTCATACCAAGGGATGACATTCCATGACCAAATCCTATGATGAGACAAGAATAGGGGGTCGTGTAAACTTATCAAGAATGGCTTGATAAAAGATGTCAAAATCAGTGGAGCTTCGAAAAGTACAGTGACAAAGATGTAGGCAACACTACAGCCAGCCACTGTTTGCTGAGTATAGGAGAGAAAGGAGCGTGTGTAGCTGGATAACAAAGGAGGAATAAGTAAACTTTGAAAAGCATCTTATGGAGGAGGCAGAAGCTAATCCTAAATTTCTAAAACTCATCAGGAATAGATTGTCAGTTTTAGAGCATCTAATCAGACTAAGGGATTCAGAGGGAAGAATTGTAGAGGATGACGCAAGGATATGTGAGGAACTGAATACCAAAATCGGAAGTGTTCTCACCGTGGAATACATTATGGCCCTCAGCATCAGTGAGCTGGGATGGAGAGGAGGTTATAGTAAATATCGAGATATCTAGAAACGGCAAAACAAAATAGTAAAGAGTCTTGACCTATACAGAGCTCATAGTCTGGGTGAAGTTTTACCATATGTGCTGAAGGTGAGTGCAGGTAGAGTAGAGGAAATCTTTGAAATAGTTCAAGAAGTCGCTGGGAGAGGTGAAGTGCCAAGGGAGTGGAGAAGAGCGCACGTCAAGCTTATCTTTAAGAAAGAAGACCAGGAACAGGTAGGTACTGGACGATAGGTCGGTCTCATTGAAGTGTGTGGACTGCAGGGTTCTGGAAAAGAAAAAAGAAAAAGCCAAATGAATGACTTTCTATGGAGGAGAGATTATCTAAGTGAGAGACAGCACAATTTTAGGAAAAGAAGGGGGAGGGGATCATGTGTAACAAACCTCTTAAATTTCTACGAGATGGTGAGCTCTGTGTTAGGGCAAAAGTGATGGCTGGGTGGATTGTTTGTACCTGGATCAACAGGAAGCATTTGGGACTGTATTGCATGGAAGGCTGATTAAGAAGCTGGATCACCAGGCAGGAGTAATGGTGAACTTCACCGACGTGGAGAAGATTATCTGAGTGGACGGGAACAAAGGACACACGTCAGAGGAACCTCCTCAAACTGGGTCGATGTCATGAGCGAAGTGCCTCAGGGATCTATACTGAGACCATTTTTCCTCTCGCCTGAGGTTATGGACTCTTACCAGATCATGTTTGCAGGCGATGCAAAGGTTATGAGAGAAGTGATAGCGGTGGAAGATTGCACCACCCTACAAGGAGGCCTTGACAAAACTCCAAAGCTTGGTACATGGTTGATGAAATTCATCCCGAGTAAATGTAAAGAGGATAAGCGACAGTGAAAGAAGGCTTCAATATGACTACCTTTTGTTGGTAAACAAGCTGCAGGAATATGTTATAAGTAAGACTTAGGAGTCGGCATTGTATTTAACCTGTCGCAAGGGTCCCGCCTTAGCAAATATTAGAGCAGCATTCAGGTTCATGTATAGGGAACAATTCTTCAAGCTGTTCACATTAGCATAACGTACTAGAAAGTGCTTCTCATGTTTGGTCACTGCAGCTAAAGAAACACGTATTCTGGAGAGCAACGAAGATGGTACCTGAATCAAGATGTGAGATACTGGGAAATGCAACAGGCTTTAGATTTCACCATCTTTGAAGAGAGGGGAGTGAGGGGTGACCTGATCACAACCTCTACGTATTTAAACGGAGTGGTGAACAGTTCTGTGAGAGATGTAGGGACAGAGTATCCAGAGGACATGGCATGAAATGACGGGAACATCTTGTCAAAGAAAATGTGAGGAAGCGTTTCTTATAGTATGAAAATGGTAAATGAACGGAATGGAATGACTGAAAACATGGTTACCAGAGACTGCATGCAGAAGTTCGAGAAGTTGTGTGATGGAATTTACTCGAAAGATGAAAGTCCCACGAAAATAAGAGTCCTTCCCCCTGCAGTACAAACAGGTAATTACAAATAGCTAATAATCACACACACACACACACACACACACACACACACACACACACACACACACACACACACACACACACACATACACGCGCACACACACACACACACACACACACACACACACACACACACACATACACACACACACACATACACACACACACACACACACACACACACACACACACACACACACACACACACACATACACGCGCACACACACACACACACACACACACACACACACACACACACACATACACACACACACACACACACACACACACACACACACACACACACACACACACACACACACACACACACACACTCTGGGGTGAGCTGCACCTGAGAGGAACCTGCATAAGTTTAAGATAAGATCTCTCCCTCGTGGATATCTACGGTGAGGATCTTACACCTGCCTCCAGTTGAGCAAACATTTCTCGTATTCGTTATTTCTGGAGCTCCTCGAATGATTGGATCGATCGCATTTTAGGTTTATTATAATTTCTGAATCATGCTGAAGTATCATGATATTGCTTATTTCCATCAGAATTTCTTATGATATCTATTAAGATAATTTCGTAATGTGATGATAGACCTCAATTCCCTGCTTTGCCTACCACAGCACCACTGTATACCGTACCAGTACTCGCATCAACCGTGAAAGTCAGTCTTCACGAACGGCTCACACGATACTCAAAATTATTTCTTCTTCAGACGAACATGAAGTTTCTCCTGCGGCCGAAAATATTATTTGAATGTCTATATTGTTGGCTCTAAACCAAGTAAACAAATAAAAAATGAACAAAGTGCCTCAGCATATCACAGAGGATGACATGACACAAAGTATGTGTTATGCAGTATTTGTCACGTGACAATGACGTCATACATTAGCATGATGTCGTCTTCACTGCTCCACTAAATCTCCCAAGGTATGGGTGAGTTCCTTGGCATCACCTGGACTTGTTACGTGTTGATGAACATTGTTACATCAGAGGTCCGTCGTGCTTCTCCATACCTCGTGTCGTTGTTCTCGAGAACGTACGTATCGTTGTTCTCAAGAACATACGACGTCATGAACTGGCAGTAAAAAGATTTGACGCACAATCACGGTTAGTGAGGATGTGGACGGTCGTCCTGGGAATCATCAAATTGGTCTCCCGCGGCAGATCCAATAGTGGTAAACACCTCAGCCATGATGGTGTGTGTGTGTGTGTGTGTGTGTACCTCCTGATGGAGGGAAATGGCCAGAAACACTCTGGTTAACCAAGATCAGTTTAAGGGGAAGATGTGAATCGTGCCACCTACGTCATTGGGTAACACCTTGACTATGATAATGGTCTTTGACCCACACCACTAAGAGTAGGAGGGTACTTAGAGAAAACTGTTTCATAGAATACTTTGATAACATTGTTTATGGCACTCTACTAAGAGGTTCATTTATCTTCAAGATTGTGTCATCATTACCATTCATGCCAGCCCTACGTTTGAAAGGTTCCACAATGCAGACGTAGCGATTGCTTGAGTGGTCAGTGGGTTACGCCAAATTCTTGGGACAGCGAATTTCATGGCTGTCTTTTCCCCTTTTACCATCCTGCAGAAGAACAATATGAAATTGTGATGATGAAAAGATGATTATATGTTTGTTTATGAATTTATTTGACCCATGACTAATGTATAAGAGATTCCCACAACATGTTCCATATATCATACTTTTTTCAATAACATGGAAAATTCTAAAAGATTAAAACAAAAGAAAATAGATTTTAAAAATCTAGTTTTTTAAATAAAATTCCGCCATCCAAACGAGGAAAATCATCTACCTTACCTTCCAGAGTTTTTTCATTGTTCGCAGGTGGAACGAGGTGTCCAGACTTTGTGTTGATCCCTGGGGGTCAGCAGTCATGCTGAAATATGCCTTGTAGGTCTCGCACATCTTAGCTGATGCTGCCACCCAGTACGTTTTGGCTCTTGTTTTGATAACTTGGCGGCAGACATAGCAAAATGCGTCTATCGGATGCTTGCCGCCTCTTGATGCCATCTCAGAAAAATGTATATATATGTATCCACTTAGGCAGCTACATCTAAACTGAACAGTTTAGCTTAAGGTTCTTATATTATTACTACTATTTATAATACTGGGAACTTCTAGAAAGTTCTATATCAGCTACGCAGCACTCAATCTATCTGGAATGTTCTGAAAAATAGGTGAATATCAGTGATCGGAAGAGGTTACAGATATTAGAAGCCATTCACATTAGAGAAAGCACCAGTCATCAACATCCAGACAAACATGACCACTCCACCACACACTTCTATGATGGCCCGCCAATAGGACGTAGATGGATGAGACACGTCATTCGTCCGCCACAAGCTACCGGGTCCACCACTGGTGGGCGTCAGGAACACGGTCCAACATTACGAAGGTATGAGAGGATCAAACGAGGCCAACTCCTGACCTCAGCTCCACATCCGGACAATAATGGTCTCGCTTTGCCCTTCTTAGTATATGTAATGATGGACTTTCTTGTGTGATATTGCTCTGTTTCTTTCCTCGACTGTGTTTTCTGTTTTTGTTTCCATATGTTGTATTTAGATTGTACCGCTCTTCATGAGATTGTTGATTTGTTTAGTGTTTCCCTTATTTTTATGTTTTTTATGCGGTGTTTCTCTGAGTGTTTTTATATTATGTTTGCGTTTTACTTTTCTTATCTAGGTTCTGTGAAGCAGTATTTCTCTCTTTTTGTAGCTTCTTGATGATGCCTCTGTGAAGACGAAAGCTTGAGTATATTAAATGATGCACTAGGAACAACTGGTGTTTTAGCATCCACCTAATGGTAGAATAATACTGAGAAAATTGAAGAACATAAGAAAGAAGATTGCTAACTCTAGATATGTAAGACATGTGTACGTGTAGGAAGAGAGGAAAGTGACTGGTTCTCAGTGAATGTAGGTTTGCGGCAGGGGTGTGTGATGTTTCCATGGTTGTTTAATTTGTTTATGGATGGGGTTGTTAGGGAGGTGAATGCAAGAGTTTTGGAAAGAGGGGCAAGTATGCAGTCTGTTGTGGATGGGAGAGCTTGGGAAGTGAGTCAGTTGTAATTCGCTGATGATACAGCGCTGGTGGCTGATTCATGTGAGAAACTGCAGAAGCTGGTGACTGAGTTTGGTAAAGTGTGTGAAAGAAGAAAGTTGAGAGTAAATGTGAATAAGAGCAAGGTTATTAGGTACAGTAGGGTTGAGGGTCAAGTCAACTGGGAGGTAAGTTTGAATGGAGAAAAACTGGAGGAAGTGAAGTGTTCTAGATATCTGGGAGTAGATTTGGCAGTGGATGGAACCATGGAAGCGGAAGTGATTCATAGGGTGGGGGAGGGGGCGAAAATTCTGGGAGCCTTGAAGACTGTGTGGAAGTTGAGAACATTATCTGGAAAGCAAAAATGGGTATGTTTGAAGGAATAGTGGTTCCAACAATGTTGTATGGTTGCGAGGCGTGGGCTATGGATAGAGTTGTGCGCAGGAGGGTAGATGTGGTGGAAATGAGATGTTTGAGGACAATATGTGGTGTGAGGTGGTTTGATCGAGTAAGTAATAATAGGGTAAGAGAGATGTGTGGTAGTAAAAAGAGTGTGGTTGAGAGAGTAGAAGAGGGTGTTTTGAAATGGTTTGGTCACATGGAGAGAATGAGTGAGAAAGATTGACAAAGAGGATATATGTGTCAGAAATGGAGGGAACGAGGAGAAGTGGGAGACCAAATTGGAGGTGGAAAGATGGAGTGAAAAAGATTTTGAGTGATCGAGGCCAGAACATGCAGGAGGGTGAAAGGCGTGCAAGGAATAGAGTGAATTGGAACGATGTGGTATACCGGGGTCGACGTGCTGTCAGTGGATTGAACCAGGGCATGTGAAGCGTCTGGGGTAAACCAGGGAAAGTTGTGTGGGGCCTGGATGTGGAAAGGGAGCCGTGGTTTCGGTGCATTATTACATGACAACTAGAGACTGAGTTTGAACGAATGTGGCCTTTGTTGTCTTTTCCTAGCGCTACCTCGCTAACGCGGGAGACAGCGACAAAGCAAAATAAGTATGTATATATATATATATATATATATATATATATATATATATATATATATATATATATATATATATATATATATATATATATAAAATATGCAGAAAATCACAGACATGTGAGTTCGTAGATACAGAAACATCACAAAGGAAATGGAAACACAAGAATCCTCAGAGCTTCCGTGTATTACCACATCTTTAAATGACTAGTTACAGGGAGAGAAACCGGATACAATAAGCTTATAGATAAAGAACCGGAGGAAGCATGGAATGAGGTCAAGTGACATTGTGATTAGGGAGAGGCGAGATTGCACAAGGATGTGCATGACCCACCCTCTACCTGACCTTAACCTGACATCTCCCGAATGACCTCACTCTGGTAAAAGCCAACACAAGGTTGACTTACATGATACAACATAAACTCATGAACAGTTGGATTTTTTTTTTTTAGTTTTCTCTAATATATGAATCATATTTGTACGTGATTGATTTGCACATACAGTGGCATGTCGCACCGTCGGTCTTGCCTCTCCATAAGTCTTGCCTCACCGTACGTCTTGCCTCACAATAGGTCTTGGCTCACATTGCGTCTTGCCTCACAGTAGGTCTTGGCTCACATTGCGTCTTGCTATACATTGTGTTATGCCTCACCCTGGGTCTTGCCTCACCATAAGCCTTGTCTCACACTGAGTCTTGCTATACATTGTGTTATGCCTCACCCTGGGTCTTGCCTCACCATAAGCCTTGTCTCACACTGAGTCTTGCTATACATTGTGTTATGCCTCACCCTGGGCCTTGCCTCACCATAAGCCTTGTCTCACACTGAGTCTTGCTATACATTGTGTTATGCCTCACCCTGGGTCTTGCCTCACCATAAGCCTTGTCTCACACTGAGTCTTGCTATACATTGTGTTATGCCTCACCCTGGGTCTTGCCTCACCATAAGCCTTGTCTCACACTGAGTCTTGCTATACATTGTGTTATGCCTCACCCTGGGTCTTGCCTCACCATAGGTCTTACCTTACCATAAGCCTTGCCTCACACTGAGTCTTGCCATATATTGTGTCATGCCTCATCCTGAGTCTTGCCTCACTCTTGGTCTTGTCTTACACAGGGTCTTGCCTCCTTTCGTGTCTTACCTTAACCTTTCCTTGTCTCAACCTAAGTCTTGCATCATCCTGGACCTTGCTGCACCTTGGGTCTTGCCTCACTTTGTGTCATGTCTCACCCTGGGTCTTGCCTCACCCTGAGACTTGCCTCACCCTGGGTCTTGCCTCACCCTGGGTCTTGCCTCACTTTGTGTCATGCCTCACACTAGATCTTATTGTTTCTTCTTCATTTGTTTCTTCTTGCGAATAACTAAAGTGTTCACCCATTACTTCGTTTTAAAGGCGATTGACGTATAGCTTAATAGACATGTATTTTCGTTCAGCACGTCTATGCACTTTCTATTTCGGTCTTATTTTATAGTGTCAAAGGTTAACCTTGTAACACTATCCTTAGGTCTGCCAGATTCAACGTTTCTTGAAGTTCATCTGATGTACGGGGTTCCCCTATGTGTGTGAACACGTGGGCCCCTCGACCGTCGGTTCTTGTTCAGACATCGCCGAGGGCTGGTGCCTCATTCTGTGCTCCTGTTCCTTCTTGTGTTTTATGATAAAGTGGAGAATAAATAACTCATAAATAACAAATGGTCTACAGATCATGGTGATGCTGATAACCTCCCCGTCTGTCAGCAGAAGCCGATGGTCCAGCAAATAGACTCCTCTAATATTAAGTCCTAATAATGAACAGTTTTTGTATTATGTTGATTAGTGATAACTTTATTTTCATGTCAATTTCCATTTTCTCTTTTTCTCTTTGTACAATAATTACATTTTCATATACCTCTTTTGTATCTTTGTATCCCAGTAATTTTCAGCAAATTTCAGTAAGAATTATTTTTCCCCTCCGCCGGGTCTAACTGTAACTAAAGGTAATAAATTGTTCTGCAATACTAACGGTTGTGTCTTAAGGTTAAGAAACCTAATACCATTTGTTTTGAGCTGCCGTTCGGTAGGGTATCAGTCACATGACACGAAGCGCTGCACGCCTTTCTACAACTGCCGTAAAGTGCACAGAACAAATCTGACCCAGGAAACATTTCACTTATTCCTGGTGTCAGGGTTCACTGAAGCACAGTATTTTACGAGTCATTTACTCGGCCATATTTCAGTTGGTGTTCATGAAATTTCAGAGAATAAGTCTTTATGTTACCCTAGGTGATGGGTGTTGTCATATCAGGAATATGATTGATTTGTGATATTCTCTCGTAGTCAAAGACTCGCTGGAAAGCATCATTTTTTTTTCCCATTATTCAACTATGATTTAGCCAGTGTTCAGGAATTTAGTACATTGATGTCTTCTAACGTGTTCCATGTAATACTGATGACAAATCCCCGCCGACCATTTTTAATCTTCTTAAGAGGTCAGAGGTTGTCAAGATTGCAATTCTTTTTCCAATAATGGATTATATTTCACACAACGCTGAGGAAACGTAGATTTATTTTCCGAGGATTTCTGTACAATGTCTTCATCATTTTTGAGATTAGAGTCTTTGATGATGTTCTCCAAGGATTTGATGTAATCATTTTTCATTTTTGCCCATTGTTTTGTAGCATTTTAGCCAAAGTTGGTAGACCTTGACAGAGACAACCCTTACTGTATTTTTCATATGCTCATAAACAGCTTCATTCTCCGAACTGATTCCGTGAATTTTGATGCCAAGATAAGCTGTATATTGATGGAGACATGCCGGTACTGCATTCATTCGCGGTCTTTTTTTTAACTTTGCAGATATATTTCTTTCTTTGTTTGTTTGTGAGCATAAAAAGACACGTTATGGACACCATGTATATCTCAAATCCACCTCCCCTCCCACCACTTCCGCTGATATAAGTCACTTGTTCCCTTTCATTGCTTATAACTGTAATATCATTAGTTTATTATTTCACGTATTCTGGATCATTTCACATGTATCATTCTTCTTACATTGCAGTGTTATCCTTTCATTCTATGATGTTATCAGCAGCGCCGTTCACTAACACAGCTCATATACCTCTGTTCCAGGCAGAGGAAGACCAAACACCCGCCCTCAAGACCACTTCGCACCCGCTGCTGGAACGACAGGTGAGAACCCGTGATTTTGTTCCCCTCAAGGACTGTGGTTTCTCTGGGGCCCGAGCTCTGGTACAGCACAACACACAAGACTCTCACACGTATTTCCGAGGGCATGAGACAAGGACTCTTTTGATCTCTGGGCTCGCCTCTCCAGTGGCCCTCTCGTCTTAGATTACCAGGGGATGACTGTCTCAGGTCTCTGCCGCAAAGCTTCTGCCTCCTTTCTGGAAACCTCCTCGAGGTCTTAGGTTCCGAAACAAAACATCTGACCATAATCACCCGGCCACGCTTGTTTTTAGGTGTCGTCTCAGACGTTACGATGACATTTAACGGATTGGAAGGTGTATGGGACAGACACCTGTTAGGTTGGGACTGGCATGAAGAGGATAAATGGAGAGTATACACCGTGATTTTTAGTTAGACAGGAATGCGAAGTAGATGACATTGATCAGTGTCGATTGGTACAGCCCTGTGTGCCTTTCAATCGGTGTATATTTTTGTATTAATGGATGACTAATGATCCTGTCTCAGACTTACTAGTTTGTTACTTGCATTTGTGTTGAGGGGGTTTACAAGGTTGGTCAGTAGTAGCTGGTTGAAAGACGAAGTGCTCCGCTGACCAGTAGGGTGAAATTAATTGGTGATTGCAAACTCCACTTCCTTAGCTTGTCGTAACTTTAGAAGCGTACTCTCTGTCTGTTTGTGCACGGTAAAGAAAGCAATCCACACGTGTCAGCTTTGGAGAACGTCTCGCCCATTCACTTGGCTCTCGTCTCGCCCATTCACTTTGCTCTCGCCGGAAAACCATGTACCACACCAAAGCGTCCAACAGATCTCGCACGGGTGTTCTCGTACTGAGGAGATGCCTCATCCTCCATCAACACTATGTAACCGTGACCAGTGCGTTGTTGCAATCATGGTATGATGTAAGTTGTCAACATCCTGTACTGCTCATCAGTGTTTATTATGCTACAGAAGAGTCTAACCTAATGACTTCCAGCTTGGGAACTGAGACGCAGACCTCAACTTGTGGTTGCTTGTGTTTTGAAAGTTACTTGGATTCTCAGTGGCATCATGAATTGAATTTTTTTTCTTAGCTTCTGGTACTTTCCTCATTTTCCATAAAAGAAAAAAAATACATGAAAGTTTACCACCTTTTGTATTTTGACTTGTCAGCAACTAACACAGTGGATATGGTCCATGTGCTTTGTGCTCACGTGGATGTAAAACCTTCCTTCGTGAAGAGCTTAGATTACCCAGTGCTTGACCCAAACGTTTCGTAAAACTTATATTGGTTCTGTGTAATCGCAACTGTTACAGTGCTAGGATTCTAATATACGTTGTTTGATCTTGTACCACCCACATTTGTCTCCAAGTTTGATAACAGCTTTTCGATTAAGAATTTCCACAAAGTGTGATCTTTTCCAGTCTTCCATCACTCGTAAAATGTTTTTTTTTTCTAATAATCATTAAAAGCAAGTATTGTGGTGGGAACCCAAGGTTGAATGACGTGTGTGTGTGTGTGTGTGTGTGTGTGTGTGTGTGTGTGTGTGTGTGTGTGTGTGTGTGTAGGTTCTAAATATGAACACTGAACTCATTAATTATATCAGCTCGAGTGGCGAATGGCTGGATGAAGCAATCTAATTTTGAACTATTTAGTCATTTTTGGCCTCCCATGTACAGTATATAGAATTATCCTGTTTCACATTAACTATTACTTGAGTCTCTCTCTCTCTCTCTCTCTCTCTCTCTCTCTCTCTCTCTCTCTCTCTCTCTCTCTCTCTCTCTCTCTCTCTCTCTCTCTCGTGCGCGCATGCGCGATGGGTCGTTCCTACAGAAGCTCTCCAGGTCTGTGTTGACTGGCACCTGCACCAAGTGTTATCTCTTGTATGAGGGATTTCATCCAAAAATTCCCTTTTAGGAGGATTAAGAGAAGTTAATTTCTTTTATGTTTTGTGATCAGTTTGAGGGAGTTACATTAGAAATTAGAAAAGAGAGTGAAGCAGTCGGGAGTGAAGAGTGATAGGATAAAGCTGTGGGAAAATGATGCAGGATTGGTTAGTGCAAAAGCAGTGGACACTCACCAGAGGGAAACATTGATAACAAGAAGGTAGACATGACTCAGAGACTCGAACGGTGATCATGAAGACTGTTAGAGGACAGTGGTACCTTCCAACCAGCTACGGTGACCAGCTGGCCTACGGCAGATGTTCATACAACAGAAGTGCCAAATCAAAACAAGTTACGTATCTTAGAGGAAGAAGTATAAGATGACCATAGTATCATTCTGGTTGGTGTTTCCTTACTGTGTCAACACCAGATGTTCTGTGATAAGCGTGCTAGGGGTCGGGGGGAAAGTTGATACTTTCCTGCGACCACGAGAGAGAGAGAGAGAGAGAGAGAGAGAGAGAGAGAGAGAGAGAGAGAGAGAGAGAGAGAGAGAGAGAGAGAGAGAGGACATTATAAGGAAGTTTGATGACGTTGCCTCGAGCACTCCTAAGGATACGACTTTCGTTGTCCAGGTGGGAACCAGTAATCTAGGAGGAGGTAGATCAGAGGAACTTGTGATGAAGTATGTGGCTCTCATTTGTAAGATACAAGGCAACTGTAGGAAGCTAGTAATATCGCAGTTGCTGCCCGTATACGACTATACTTCCTGCATTACCAGTAGAACATTAGGGATAAACAGCAGAGATGGGGCTTTCTGAAGAGAGGAGGAAAATGTTTTCTGCAATGACATATGTGATCGCTTTAACTGTATTGGAAGCTTCTTTGCCAGGAATGGCTTCCATTAGAGCAGAGCTGGTAATGCCCACCTTGGCAGTGATGGACGTAAATACAAAGCTCTTTCTTTTCCTGATAAGAATAGATGAGTAAGGTTCCCAGTACGTGGGAAAACAAGCTGGGACTTTGGGTGATAGGAAACATAGCAAGACAGATTAACTAGACGTCACCAACATGGAAGAGGGAGGTTGAGGAAGATACCAGAATAGGGTGGCTTTGAGTCACTTCCTCTGAAGAGAAAGGAAAGAGACAAGTGTATGACAGTTTAAGGTCACTCCCAGGTAAAGGCAAAGAACAAGGAAGAACATGTTGAAGTAACTTTAAAGACCAAATGCAGGTAGAACGGTCCTCCTGTTCTGCTAGTGGACACACACACACACACACACACACACACACACACACACACACACACACACACACACACACATACACACACACGCACACACGTGCGAAAGACTTTGGAGTCGACAAAGTCCAACCCTGGAGTCTTAGTTAAGGGAACCAACTATCCTGCTAGCGAATATTAGAAATCCATTCAGGTTGCTGAATAAGGAAATAATCAACAAGCTGTTCACATCTTGCATCAGGTTTAAACTAGAGTAAGCTTTTCAAGTTCGGTCATCGCACTTGTAGAAGCACAAGAATAAGGGGGAAACTCCTTCAATGGAGAGAA
This sequence comes from Panulirus ornatus, assembly GCF_036320965.1. Taxonomy (NCBI): domain Eukaryota; kingdom Metazoa; phylum Arthropoda; class Malacostraca; order Decapoda; family Palinuridae; genus Panulirus; species Panulirus ornatus. The sequence continues at coordinate 36,220,148 of NC_092243.1, read as the reverse complement.
GATTATATCAGTAGAAGGGAACAAAGGGCGCATGTCAGAGAGCCCCTTTCCAAAATGGGTAAAAGTGACCAGCGGAGTGCCACAGGGTTCGATTCTTGAACCATTACTCTTCTTGATCTACGGGAATGACTTTCCTGAAGGTACGGACTCCAACCTAAATATATTTGCAGATGATGCAACTATCATGAGGGAACTGAAGTGCGTGTGCGTGTGTGTGTGTGTGCGTGTGTGTGTGTGTGTGGGGGGGGGGGGGCTCGAATCAGCTTACAGAACTGATACGTGATTGATGAAATTCAACCCTGTCAGCTGTAATGAGGATAAGACAAAGCGAAAGAAGACATTATTATGATTTTCATATGGTAGGAAATGAGCTTCAGGATTCTGTCTGTGAGAAGAACTTGGACACTTGGGAGTCAACATCGTCCCTAACCAGTCGCCAGAGTCTCATATAAGGAGAAAAGTTAAGGAAACAGTCTACCTGGCACGCCAGAAGACAGAAAATGATGACATTAATGTATATCGAAAGTAAAAAGAAAATCAGTGGTGTGGATACTGATATAAATCAAAAGTACACAGGCGTCCAGTAACGAAAGATAATGGGCTCACGATTCGAGCAACAGGTTTTCATCCTATATAAGGAAATAATTCTTTACTGATAGCGTTGTTGTTAAATGGAATATGATTCCTGCTGATGCCATAAACTCCAAAACGTTAGACTCATATGATTACAGCCAACCTGTAAGCCATTGTAAGCTAAGTAGATATGAAATAAGACCGCAGTTTGTACATGGCTTTGAAATACGTTGTATGCCCAGCATGGGACCTGCTTTATATCTGATCCTCTTATCTTCCAGAATCCCATCGCACCAAAATTCTAGATAATCTTCTCTGAAATTAGTTGACACAAACAGTTTGCGTCTTTATAGCTTATGCCTTATATCTAGATAATGTTTTTGATTCCTGCCTCTCTGTATCTACTATGATATATTCCTGTCTGCATAACTCATGCTGGTTGGAAGGTTGGCCACTGTCTGTCATCTGTAAGATAAAGTAAGTCATGAATCCTTGCCTTAATAAAGAAGCAGCCAGGTAGAACGATATATCTCCAGCCTCCGTCAGGGACGCCATATTAGTACATCTGATCATATGTGTTACTTCCTCCACCGTCTGCATGACTGCACCTCACACCCTCCACTCTTCTTGGTTGTGTTGTGTCTGCGATTTAACCCTTGATGTTGTTGTGTTTCCATCCTGATTGTAGCTCCATTTTCAGTATCTCTACGATTAACTCTCAACAAAAGAGTCGTAACAAGGGATAACAGGTTTGATGGTGATCCCAGCTTTGTTGGAGAGTGCTCAGCTGGCATCAGCTCTTAAGCTTTAGCTGTGTTGTTTCCTGACTATCAGGTTTGTGTAGCCTTGCATCAGGAAATTCTTGGATATTTTCATCACCATAGCATTTATTGCAGTATCCTGTTCCCTTAAATGCAGTTTACCGTCGATTGCAGCTTTTAGTTGAGCTGATCTTATATTACATTTGATGTTGATAGGAGTTATTTTGATGGCTTAAGCTTTAAGATTTCTTCCTTACTGACGTTTGTCTTCCACAGACTCGCATATATGACAACTTCTGGATAAAGACAACTTCTGGGTAAAGACAACTTCTGGGTAAAGACAACTTCTGGGTAAAGACAACTTCTGGGCAAAGACAACTTCTGGGTAAATTACATTTCCTGAAATAAACATATATAAATATATATATCTTATAACAGCAAAACACCTGCAGTAAATAGCGTGGTTAGGATGAGTATGGGTGACTGAGGTGGTGCTGGCAGGATGGGTACGTGAGTGTGTGTGTATCTGGACGTCTGCCTTGCATCTCCGGGAGACATCATCTAGCGAGATCACCGTCACTGCCACACGGGAATCATGATCTCATCATCTTATGAACCGGATCTTCATGACCAGGTTTTATCTCATGTAATAGAATTCATCTTATGAACCGGATCTTCATGACCAGGTTTTATCTCATGTAATAGAATTCATCTTATGAACCGGATCTTCATGACCAGGTTTTATCTCATATAATAGAATTCATCTTATGAACCGGATCTTCATGACCAGGTTTTGTCTCATGTAATAGAATTCATCTTATGAACCGGATCTTCATGACCAGGTTTTATCTCGTGTAATATAATTCATCTTTAATGGTGTGATGTTCTAGCCACAGAGACTGGTCAATAGGTATACGATATTGCTGGTCGTGTGGCTACGTTTGCGGTGTCATGGTATATCCTCATTAACCTGGCTCCCTGTTCCACAGTGTAGCTCAGGTAAAGCCACGAGCAAGATGATTAAAAACCTTTACGTGTAGATGATAGATACAGTGCAAGGTAGTGCACAGTCCCTACATTCACAGTATGAATCATACAGAGGAGAGGATCATATACTCTACGTATTACAGTACAGGATAGTGAACTATTCTTACACTCATACTGAAGATGGGGTCTTGCACTCATCATCATGCAGTACAGGGTAGAGTACTATTCCTTCATTCATACAGAGGATAAGGTCTTGCACTTATCATCATGCGCTACACGGTGTTGTACTGTTTCTTCCTTCATACAGAGTTGGGTAGTTTATTATTCATATCAAAAAGTATATGGGCTTGAGCCTCCTTTGCTCGTAATACTTGCATCCCAATCCCAGTCCCATTCTTACAGCATTAAGAGACAGTTTGCTGATCCCTTAATTTACTTTAGTATTTTGTCACACAAACATATGATACTGTACACTCACAATACTACACAGCACTCACACCTCCACTTGTGTTTTTTCAATATTTTCTTTTCTTTAGTGTATCTTTATCACTGTTATACATATTCTACCAAAATAATTGAATAATTGACATATATATATATATATATATATATATATATATATATATATATATATATATATATATATATATATATATATATATATTTATTTATTTATTTATTTATTTATTTTGCTTTGTCGCTGTCTCCAGCGTTACCGACGTAGCGCAAGGAAACGGACGAAAGAATGGCCCAACCCACCCACATACTCATGTATATACATACACGTCCACACACACAAATATACATACCTATACATCTCAACGTATACATATATATACACACACAGACATATACAGGTATACACATGTATATAATTCATACTGTCTGTGTTTATTCATTCCCATTCGCCACCTCGCCACACATGCAATAACAACCCTCTCCCCCCCTCATGTGTGCGAGGTAGCGCTAGGAAAACACAACAAAGGCCACATTCGTTCACACTCAGTCTCTAACTATCATGTAATAATGCACCGAAACCACAGCTCCCTTTCCACATCCAGGCCCCACAGAACTTTCCATGGTTTACCCAAGACGCTTCACATGCCCTGGTTCAAATCATTGACAGCACGTCGACCCCGGTATACCACTCGTTCCAATTCACTCTATTCCTTGCACGCCTTTCACCCTCCTGCATGTTTAGGCCCCGATTACTTAAAATCTCTTTCACTCCATCTTTCCACCTCTAATTTGGTCTCCCATTTCTCCTCGTTCCCTCCACCTCTGACACATATATCCTCTTGGTCAACCTTTCCTCACCCATTCTCTCCATGTGACCAAACCATTTCAAAACACCCTCTTCTGCTCTCTCAACCACACTCTTTTTATTACCACACATCTCTCTTACTCTATTATTACTTATTCGATCAAACCACCTCACACCACATATTGTCCTCAAACATCTCATTTCCAGCACATCCACCCTCCTCCGCACAACTCTATCCATAGCCCACGCCTCGCAACCATATAACGTTGTTGGAACCACTATTCCTTCAAACATACCCACTTTTGCTATCCGAGATAATGTTCTCGACTTCCACACATTCTTCAAGGCTCCCAGAATTTGCGCCCCCTCTCCCACCCAATGATTCACTTCCGCTTCCATGGTTCCATCCGCTGCCAGATCCACTCCCAGATATCTAAAACACTTTACTTCCTCCAGTTTTTCTCCATTCAAACTTACCTCCCAATTGACTTGACCCTAAACCCTACTGTACCTAATAACCATGCTATTATTCACATTTACTCTCAGCTTTCTTCTTTCACACACTTTACCAAACTCAGTCACCAGCTTCTGCTGTTTCTCACATGAATCAGCCACCAGCGTTGTATCATCAGCGAACAACTAACTCACTTCCCAAGCTCTCTCATCCCCAACAGACTTCATACTTGCCCCTCTTTCCAAAACTCTTGCATTCACCTCCCTAACAACCCCATCCATAAACAAATTAAACAACCTATGAAGCCATCACACACCCCTGCCGCAAACCTACATTCACTGAGAACCAATCACTTTCCTCTCCTCCTACACGTACACATGCCTTACATCCTCGATAAAAACTTTTCACTTCTTCTAACAACTTGCCTTCCACACCATATATTCTTTATACCTTCCACAGAGCATCTCTATAAACTCTATCATATGCCTTCTCCAGATCCATAAATGCTATATACAAATCCATTTGCTTTTCTAAGTATTTCTCACATACATTCTTCAAAGCAAACACTTGATCCACACATCCTCTACCACTTCAGAAACCACACAGCTCTTCCCCAATCTGATGCTCTGTACATGCCTTCACCCTCTCAGTCAATACCCTCCCATATAATTTACCAGGAATACTCAACAAAATTATACCTCTGTAATTTGAGCACTCACTTTTATCCCCTTTGCCTTTGTGCAGTGGCACTATGCAAGCATTCCGCCAATCCTCAGGCACCTCACCATGAGTCATACATACATTAAATAACCTTACCAACCAATCAACAATACAGTTAGCCCCTTTCTTTAATAGATTCCACTGCAATACCATCCAAACCCGCTGCCTTGCCGGCTTTCATCTTCCGCAAAGCTTTTACTACCTCTTCTCTGTTTACCAAATCATTTTCCCTAACCCTTTCACTTTGCACACCACCTCGACCAAAACACCCTATATCTGCCACTCTATCATCAAACACATTCAACATACCTTCAAAATACTCACTCCATCTCCTTCTCACATCACCACTACTTGTTATCACCTCCCCTTTAGCCCCCTTCGCTGAAGTTCCCATTTGTTCCCTCGTCTTACGCACTTTATTTACCTCCTTCCAAAACATCTTTTTATTTTCTCTGAAATTTAATGATACTCTCTCACCCCAACTTTCATTTGCCCTCTTTTTCACCTCTTGCACCTTTCTCTTGACCTCCTGCCTCCTTCTTTTATACATCTCCCACTCACTTGCATTTTTTCCCTGCAAAAATCGTCCAAATGCCTCTCTCTTCTCTTTCACTAATAATCTTACTTCTTCATCCCACCACTCACTACCCTTTCTAATCTGCCCACCTCCCACGCTTCTCATGCCACAAGCATCTTTTGCGCAAGCCATTGCTGCTTCCCTAAATACATCCCATTCCTCCCCCACTCCCCTTACGTCCTTTGTTCTCACCTTTTTCCATTCTGTACTCAGTACAATACATTTCACTTTAGTGAAATGTATTGTACTGAGTACAATACATTACATTTCACAGTACAATACATTTCACTTTAGCCCGTGCACACCTTTCTCCTGTATGTTATGGACCCGATCACTCAAAATACTCTTCACTCCATCCTTCCGTCTTCAGTTTGTTCTGCCCATTCTCTTTTTTCCTTATACTTCAGACGACTGGTAGTTGTTATGGTCGTGACCCTGGACTACCCCTGTCACCACTGTTGTGCGATACAGGACTAACCAACGGCAGCGGAGAGTCGAGTACTGGTCTTGACCAGGAGTTGAACGAGAGGTTCGTGGCTGCAGAGGCCAGGGTTCAAAGACCAAGCGCGGCGGCAGATTCGTCTGATGGGTCCCTCTGCTCTCCCTTCAGGCTGTGCGTCCTTGCCACGGACCTTCAACCTGCGATACCCGTGACAAAGTATTACGAACCCTCTGGGAGGAGACATCCATGCTACTCCCTGCTAGCATGTCGGGTATTGAACATGGTGCTAGGGCAGCGGCTGATGACCGCTCCTCCTCTTGCCCGCTCTGCAATAGGATCTTTGTAGACTACATCCTCTTTTTATGTCCAAAACATTTCATTACATCCTACTCAGCTTTCTCAATGACACTCTTCTCATTATCACACATCTCTTTTACCCTTCAATTCCTTACTGGATCAAACCACCTCACAACACATATTGTCCTCAGATATTTCCTTTCCATCACATCCAACTTGCTCCGCACATCCTCATCTATATCCCATGCCTCGCATTCATACAACATCGTTAGGACTACTGTAACGTCAAATATATCTATTTTCGTCCTTCTAGATAAGATCTCTTCCTCAGTGGTCCAAGAACCTTTGCCCCCTCACGCATCCTATGACTCACTTTCGCTTTCATGGTTCAATTCGATGACGTGTCCACTTCCAGGTATCTAAAAATCTTCACTCTGCCATATTCGTCCATTTAAACTAACATCCCAGTAACATGTCCCTCTGCTCTGCTAAACCTAATAACCTTCTTTTTAATCACTTTCCACGCCCCCTCATCCCTCACAGACTGCATACGCGACCCTATTTCCTCGACTTTTGCGTTTACCTCTCTCACCACCCCAATGATAAACAAATTAGATAGCCATGGTGACATCACACACCCCTGTCGCAGATCAACCTTTATATGGAACCATTCACAAATGCCATAAAGTCTTGATAAAAACTTGTCAATGTATCAGCTTTCCTGCCATGCGATAAACTTGTGAGACCTTCCACAAGGCATCTCTATCAACCCTATCATATGCCTTCTCCAGATCCATAAATGCTACATACAAATCCTTCTCATTTTCTGAATATTTCTCTCACACACCTTCAGCCAGGAGTCTCACCTCCAGTCATCAGTCTCACCTCCAGTCATCAATACCACCTCCAATCATCAGTCCCACCTCCAATCATCAATACCACCTCCAATCATCAGTCCCACCTCCAGCCATCAGTCTCACCTCCAGTCATCAGCCTCACCTCCAGTCATCAGCCTCACCTCCAGTCATCAGTCTCACCTCCAGTCATCAGTCCCACCTCCAGTCATCAGCCTCACCTCCAGTCATCAGCCTCACCTCCAGTCATCAGCCTCACCTCCAGTCATCAGCCTCACCTCCAGTCATCAGCCTCACCTCCAGTCATCAGCCTCACCTCCAGTCATCAGTCTCACCTCCAGTCATCAGTCTCACCTCCAGTCATCAGTCCTCACCTCCAGTCATCAGTCTCACCTCCAGTCATCAGCCTCACCTCCAGTCATCAGTCCTCACCTCCAGTCATCAGCCTCACCTCCAGTCATCAGTCTCACCTCCAGTCATCAGCCTCACCTCCAGTCATCAGTCCCACCTCCAGTCATCAGCCTCACCTCCAGTCATCAGCCTCACCTCAGTCATCAGCCTCACCTCCAGTCATCAGCCTCACCTCCAGTCATCAGCCTCACCTCCAGTCATCAGTCCCACCTCCAGTCATCAGCCTCACCTCCAGTCATCAGTCCCACCTCCAGTCATCAGCCTCACCTCCAGTCATCAGCCTCACCTCCACCCATCAGTCCCACCTCCAGTCATCAGCCTCACCTCCAGTCATCAGTCTCACCTCCAGTCATCAGTGCCACCTCCAGTCATCAGTCTCACCTCCATTCATCAGCCTCACCTCCAGTCATCAGCCTCACCTCCAGTCATCAGCCTCACCTCCAGTCATCCGCCTCACCTCCAGTCATCAGTACCACCTCCAGGCATCAGCCCCATCTCCAGTCATCAGCCTCATCTCCAGTCATCCGCCTCGCCTCCAGTCATCAGCCTCACCTCCAGTCATCAGTCCCGCCTCCAGTCATCAGCCTCACCTCCAGTCATCAGTCCCACCTCCAGTCATCAGCCTCACCTCCAGTCATCAGTACCACCTCCAGTCATCAGCCCCATCTCCAGTCATCAGCCTCACCTCCAGTCATCAGCCTCACCTCCAGTCATCCGCCTCACCTCCAGTCATCAGTACCACCTCCAGTCATCAGCCTCATCTCCAGTCATCAGCCTCATCTCCAGTCATCAGCCTCACCTCTACTTATCAGTCCCACCTCCAGTCATCAGTCTCACCTCCATTCATCAGCCTCACTTCCAGTCATCAGTCCCACCTCCAGTCATCCGCCTCACCTCCAGTCATCCGCCTCACCTCCAGTCATCAGCCTAACCTCCAGTCATCAGCCTCACTTCCAGTCATCAGTCTCACCTCCAGCCATCAGCCTCACCTCCAGTCATCAGTCTCATCTCCAGTCACCAGTCTCACCTCCAGTCATCAGCCTCACCTCCAGTCATCAGCCTCACCTCCAGTCATCAGTCTCATCTCCAGTCATCAGCATCACCTCCAGTCATCAGCCTCACTTCCAGTCATCAGCCTCACTTCCTGTCATCAGTCTCACCTCCAGTCATCCGTCACACCTCCAGTCATCAGCCTCACCTCCAGTCATCAGCCTCACCTCCAGTCATCCGCCTCACCTCCAGTCATCCGCCTCACCTCCAGTCATCAGCCTAACCTTCAGTCATCAGCCTCACTTCCAGTCATCAGTCTCACCTCCAGTCATCAGTCTCACCTCCAGTCATCAGCCTCACTTCCAGTCATCAGCCTCACCTCCAGTCATCAGTCTCACCTCCAGTCATCAGTCTCACCTCCAGTCATCAGTCTCACCTCCAGTCATCAGTCTCACCTCCAGTCATCAGTCTCACCTCCAGTCATCAGTCTCACCTCCAGTCATCAGTCTCACCTCCAGTCATCAGCCTCACCTCCAGTCATCAGTCTCACCTCCAGTCATCAGTCTCACCTCCAGGCATCAGCCTCACCTCCAGTGATCAGCCTCACCTCCAGTCATCAGTCTCACCTCCAGTCATCAGTCTCACCTCCAGTCATCAGTCTCACTTCCAGTCATCAGCCTCACCTCCAGTCATCAGTCTCACCTCCAGTCATCAGCCTCACCTCCAGTCATCAGCCTCACTTCCAGTCATCAGTCTCACCTCCAGTCATCAGTCTCACCTCCAGTCATCAGTCTCACCTCCAGTCATCAGTCTCACCTCCAGTCATCAGCCTCACCTCCAGTGATCAGCCTCACCTCAGTCATCAGTCTCACCTCCAGTCATCAGTCTCACCTCCAGTCTTCTCTGTCCTGCTCACCACCATCTGGCCCTCAGCTTTCTCATTCTTCATGAGCTTTATTGCTCTTGTTTCCTCTTCTTCCACAATATATTTCTCTGACAAACACCAGTTTCTCTCCTCGCCTCAATTCATAGTTCCTTCTCCTCCAGCATCCTCTTGAATCAGTTCTTTACCTAATTCCTTCCTCCTCCTACAACCTCCAGTCTCTGCTACCAGTATTCTCATAGACTTTTTTTAATATACATTCGCTCTGTACATATACATCTTATCTTTTTCTTCACCTCCTTCCAGAAAACTTGCTGATCCTGTCATTCTCTACAATTTTTATTATTTTTTTTCTTCTGAGATTCTTATTTACTCTTCTCTTATTGGTAAATATCTTCCTTTTAACCGCTACCCCTAGTCCTTTATATTTTCTGGCAGATGTACATTCTTCTTTCATATTTTCCCCCACCAAGTTCGTTAATCCTTCATTCCACCATGCTGTGCCTCTCTCTCTTCACAACCAGTATACAACATACCACACACCTCCCTGGCTGCCTCCAGTGAATGCATCTTAACCCTTTAGTTGTGCAAAGTATCTTATTTTAAAAATACGCCCCTCGCAGTCAGCAAAAAAAAAAGATATCTTTTATGAAATACTGCATAAGAATATGGAAAAGTTTTTAGTTTTAAGAATTAAGGTTGATCATTCCTAGTTAAGGAGCAGCACGTTATCTACAGGAGTGGCCAGTCCTACGCATGTAAGGTATGTTCATTTACATTTCGTAACTTTTCTTTATTTATATGATTAGTGCAGAAAAACTGTCAAAACCGTTCGTTCTTTTTTCCCACATTTAAAGTTTGGCGTTTGCAGTTCAGGAGTAAACATTATTTACCACACTGGCCAACCCTAAGTAAGGATGGCTTGGATGAGAGAGAGAGAGAGAGAGAGAGAGAGAGAGAGAGAGAGAGAGAGAGAGAGAGAGAGAGAGAGAGAGAGAGAGATGGCGGTTGGTGGTGTGGGTGGTGGCGGGCGCCTTCGACACTGTGAATCCCTAGAACAGGCACACAGCCACCCACCGTGGTGGTCACTGTATGATTACTGCTACCTGGAAGTGGCCACCTCCCGTGATTTATGTATTGCCTGGGTTGCCATCTATGGCCAGTCTGCAGTGCATGCAGAATGCAAGTTGTGGTGGAGGAGCACTTGTCTCGGTCGAAGAGTATAGCATCATACGGCACTTTGCCTCGACCAAGGTCGGTTGCAGTGAAAGGATTAAGCTACTTACATATCAAGCAACCTCTTAACTACTCTGGATCCTCTCCTCAATACTCATAGATTTTCCGAGCAGGTACATTTCACCCATTTCAGTCCCCATGTTGTACAATATCATCTACGGTTTTATCTCTCTGGTCTTATTTAAGTGCTGGAACATTCTGAAATTCCCTTTACTGTCATCGATTCAGCACATGGCTCAGCATCATTTGAAGCGACGGGATTCCATAGACTACATGTTATCCCTGGAACGGCTTCCCTTTCTGTATGTCTTCTTCTAATCCTCTTACTTTTACCCTCATATTTTCTGATCTTATTCCATCTGTAAGAAAATAATAACTTAGATATTTGTACCATATAGCGTGACAAACCCCGCTCCCTCGTACCAAAAACAACGAGCATCTGTGGACGCTTATGCAGTTAAAGCATATACATGCAGCACTCATGCCTTTACAAAATCTACGTCTCTCTTCACCCTTGTTATTTACGCCATACCCACCGATCATTCTCTCCTCCAGTCTGTCCCCAACCCATCCATTCATGTCATCTATCACAGAATATTTGCCCCTGGATTGATATCCCTTACTGTTCTTCCAAATTCCCCCCAAAGGGCATCCCCAATCTTCTCTTTTGTGTCATTCCATGGCGTATATGTAACGTTTTAGAGAATTCAACCTCTTACACTTGCATTTGGCAGTTGTTTATTATGTACTGACACCTATGTAATCATCCTTTATTATCAGAGCCACATCTTCGCTTGTAAAACCACTTGTGTCATTTTGCAGACTTCATTTCACACCTTCCACCATATCCCACTCAAAGGCCTATCCACTTCTCAAGATTCTCTCGGAGGAAACCCAAATTTGTTTAAATATCCTATTCTCAAAGCAGTTAAAAGTTCCCCTCTCTTGAAATCATCATTTATTCCTCTCACATTCCAGTCAGCCATAGGAACTTTCAGTTCTTAAGGAGAGTGGCTGCACGCATCTTTTCGTCCGAGGCCATGTGTTGCTCTTGTGGGGAATGTTCACAGAGCTGAGGTCCCCATCCTCAACCCACACAGTGAGTAAAATGGGCCAGGACGTCCAAACTCCTTGAAGCAGAACTTGCAACCCTTGTGTACCCCCACAACAAGTTAAACACTCACCCCATTATAACTCTAACGTTCGACCAAGTTCGATATATAAATAGGTTTTGAATCCAGTTCCTCGAAAGATTTTCCCAGATAACTTCGGAAAAATATGTTGGAGTCAGAAAACCACTTATATTATACACTCTCTTCAGTATTACAAAGTAGCAGCTGCTGGAATTCTTTCACCAGATATACGAAATTCTGGTGGAAAGTCAAGTATTAAAGAATAATATGTCAGTCGATGAGGCCCCATGGGGCATGGAGGACCCCCACGGGGCATGGAGGACCCCCACGAGGCATGGAGGAGCCCCACGGGGCATAGAAGACCCCCACGAGGCATGGAGGAGCCCCACGAGGCATGGAAGACCCCCACGGGGCATGGAGGACCCCCACGGGGCATGGAGGACCCCCACGAGGCATGGAGGAGCCCCACGAGGCATGGAGGAGCCCCACGGGGCAGAAAGGAAAACAATACCACATTTACGTTCATTAGAAGTACCAGTCCGGCTCAGGCATGAATAAACCATCTATGACGAACGACGCTCGGTAGCGGGTTGGATACAATCCTTAGAGGAAAACACACACACACACACACACACACACACACACACACACACACAACATACAACACATTGAGAACATGAAAAGGGCAAAGGTGAAGCAAGACAAACCTCAATCATTTGTATAGCACCGTAGATTAGAAAATAGTCTTCAGCGGCCAGGAACCAGTGCTTTGTGGTAAGAGGCATTGTGAACTCTGCATCGTAGGAATGGAAACGTGAATACCTCTAGCCTCATATACAGAGAGAAACTTCGAGATGTGCAGTGACGAGAATATAGACGCCACTCCAGCCAGCCAGCATTTGCAAGGTATCAGAGAGCAGGAAACAAGCATAGCACGGTAAGAAGGGAGAAACGAAGAACCTTTATAAAAACTATCGAGGATAAATGGAGAGATGATCCAAAACTTTATTATAAATTCGTCAGTGGTCAGTAAGACAGCAGTAAATCAGGCTATGGGATTTAGAGGGAAGAACTGTTGGAATATATATATGTGTATAGGGTAAGAGAGATGTGTGGTAATAAAAAGGGTGTGGTTGAGAGAGCAGAAGAGGGTGTTTTGAAATGGTTTGGTCACATGGAGAGAATGAGTGAGGAAAGATTGACCAAGAGGATATATGTGTCAGAGGTGGAGGGAACGAGGAGAAGTGGGAGACCAAATTGGAGGTGGAAAGATGGAGTGAAAAAGATTTTGAGTGATCGGGGCTTGAACATGCAGGAGAGTGAAAGGAGTGCAAGGAATAGAGTGAATTGGAACGATGTGGTATACCAGGGTCGACGTGCTGTCAATGGATTGAACCAGGGCATGTGAAGCGTCTAGGGTAAACCATGGAAAGTTCTTTGGGGCCTGGATGTGGAAAGGGAGCTGTGGTTTCGGTGCATTATTACATGACAGCTAGAGACTGAGTGTGAACGAATGTGGCCTTTGCTGTCTTTTCCTAGCGCTACCTCGCGCACGTGAGGGGGGGAGGGGGTTGTTATTGCATGTGTGGCGAGGGGGCGATGGGAATGAATAAAGGCAGACAGTATGAATTATGTAATGTGTATATATGTATATGTCTGTGTGTGTATATATATATATATGTATACGTTGAGATGTATAGGTATGTATATTTGCGTGTGTGGACGCGTATGTATATACATGTGTATGTGGGTGGGTTTGGCCATTCTTTCGTCTGTTTCTTTGCGCTACCTCGCTAACGCGGGAGACAGCGACAAAGTAAAAGCAAAGCAAAATATATATATATATATATATATATATATATATATATATATATATATATATATATATATATATATAGATAGATAGATAGATAGATAGATAGATAGATATATGTGTGTGTGTGTGTGTGTGTGTGTGTGTGTGTGTGTGTCTGTCTGTCTGTCTGTGTCTGTGTGTGTTTGTGTGTCTGTGTGAGGAATTCAAAAGTGCTTTAACACTGGGAAAGAAAATGTAGTCCCAGAACCAGTGAGTTGGAATGGAGAAGAGGATATAGAAGTCATCAAGATATTTAAAAAAGATAGTAACAGAATACTGAAAGTTCCTGACCCATACAAGGCTCATGTGTGCTGAAGATGTGTGCAGACACACGAAACGAACTCCCAGATATGCTGTTCAAGATGTCACTGGAGAGAGCAGAGTGCCAAGTTATGGAAAACGGCAAACATCGTACATATCTGAAGTAAAGGTAGCTGGATACAGATAGAGGCAACAGGGAAGGAAACATCATCTGAACTACGTAAAATATAGAAATAAATGAGAATGACTCAAGGATGATTATATGTCAAGATTTACAGCCAAGACAACATGGTATCCATTACATATGTAGCGAGGCTGATAAGGTAATTGACTTTATCTCAAGGAGCTTTACAGACAATAATGTAAAGTATGATACAGCTCTGCCTTGCAATAGATTACTGAAAAATTTTGGGTTATTCAACAGTTGTAACTGTGGAATCAATTTTGAGGAATTGTAATCAAGGGGAGTAATGTATAAACAAGTTTGGCAACAATGTTGGAGGTAAATGGAACATATTGCCAGGTAAGGTGATAAACACCAATACGTTTAAAACGTTTCAAACTTAGGTTACATACACGACGAAATATGAACGAAGGTAAACAGATGCTCCCTCACATGGGCCAGTAAACCTTTCGCAGTTTATTCTATTCTCATGATATTTAAAAGTCTTAGGCATCTTAATGAAGTACGTCTTAGCTGTCCGCCTCAGACGTTAGTCTCAAAATATTAAAAGCCTCTCATTATGACGATCTTAAAAGGCTTTTGATTAAAAGGCTAAGACAACATCAAATGTAAACACAAATACGACCAGCTTACAGCCAGGCTTACGTGTGTAGCTGAAACAGATCGACTTCACCAGACAGACAGGTTCATAATGTTAGCCTCGTACACTACTACTTCTAGTACGTCGGGGATTCGTAATGTTATTATGATTTCTTTATCACAAACTTCCCGACATTGATGAAGTAATCGAGTCAGAAGGTTGGCTGGTTGTTTGAGTTTTAGGTCTATCAACTGCCAGGGTCATTAAGGCCACCGTCAGCGTAAGCCACATCCACCAACCGAAAAATGTTGAACACCTTCTTTAGCTGTTCAAGATGATTCTAAGACCACATACACTCTCATTAAGCATGTGGCCTATGAGTCAGACGCAAACCTTCTGTTTAGAGAACTTATATTTTACGCTTATTTTCTAAAGACATCAGTTGTGTAGTGTTTGAAAGGCTATAGTAAAGCATACAGATTAGTCCCCCATGATGAGAGACTGTAGCTCTGGAGATGACATGTGTCGTGGTGATGGCCAGTGCGCAGTATCTGTTGGTCGAGGTTTCATATTGTTTTCCAACCCTCAAGTATTCAGTGATTCTCGGCTCGACAAGCTAATATCAGACATGATTATTATGGCATCAAAACTATGTTAATCTGTCGTCATTGGTTTGCAATTTGTTATTCTTTGTACTTTTGCGTCCCATCATCAGTCAGGTTCGGGAATTTTCATGACACAATAATGTTTTATCAGTGAAACATGAATTTTCTGGTAAGCATCGGGAAAGAATTACGTTTATGACGAAAGTATCAGAAATGGAGAGGAAAGATTACGATCTCTGCCTAAACTTAGTATAATATGCAAGCTAGTAATGTAACAAGAACAACATTTATTCTTATCCTTGGTAAAGCCATTATTACAACGGAATGAATATCAGAATTATAAGTTAGGAATATCAAAAAAAAATGGCCATTAATCAAAATTCTAGAAGTAGTCTTTCTCTTTTATGTACTGATGAGATGGAGCTGGGAGATTTGTACATCATAAACTCAGAAGTAGTGACAGCAGAATAGGAATGAAATTACCTTATGATTGCCAGTTCTGAACCAACAACAGAGATTTCCTAGACGAGTACTCAATTCCAGGCTCCACTTTGTATAACAAGCATGACGGGAACAAAGTAGAGTGTGGTGTCTTGCTCTCTGTTAAAGTTCATTTCCATCCCTTGGTACGAAATGTTACAGTCGGTGAGAACGTCGACTTCATATTGGTGAAGATTAGAGATAAACTTTGTGAGAAAATCAGGACTAGTTCATAGGCCTCGCCCATAGGTTGATGAAAGATTATATGATCAGTTAGCTAACATTTGTAATAGAATTTGCAATAATATTGTACTGTTATCTACATGGAGGGGTTCCATGTGACTATGTTCAAGTTCTTGATAATAAAACCATACAAGAATTAAGTGAATACAACTGAATTTAAGCCACATCAGACCAGCGGGTCCTGACGAGGCTATATGTGGTAGTGGAAGAGAACAAAACCTCCTGGATCAGTGTGGTAGAGATATAAAGACCTACAGATGATATAGTGGTAACACCAGACACGGAAATATGAGGCAACGTGAGAGCGAGCCTCCGTGCACCTGGTAATACTGAACCCTGACACTTCTCAGGACGACGATGAATCTGTGTGGCTGAGGAGACCAGAGGTCGGGGCTGAGGAGGAAACAAACAGTGACCTTAAATAAGTAAAGCGTTCCGGGGAGCCTGGCTCTCGTGGGGACCGGCTGGGATAACAAGCCTAACCCCCTAGGCCCAGTGCTTAGGTCCCTCACCCCCTAGAGCACAGGTCCCACACCTCCTGAGCTGTAGGGAGGTTTAATCTCAGACAACAACATCTGGCAAGAAAAAACAATTGCGTCTCAGGAGCTTAGGACGCGTCGCTCTGTGCCCAGTTGTCAGGTCAAGTGGGGTCATCGCCCAGCTAATAAGCCGGCAAGATCACAGTGCATTAATTGTGCTTCTCCTACGTTAAGTGTTCCTTCACTCTAATTACATATATTAACTCTCCGGTGTACATCTGAGTCATCATTACAATGGCACCAGCTACTGACTGCCAACGCACATCCTGTGCTTCAGGTTTTATTAAGTTCTGCCGTCACCTGTAGTAACCTGAAAGAAAAGTTCTACATAACTTGTAGTAACCTGGAAGACAAGTAACCTGGAAGACAAGATTTAACAAAGTGACATTAGTGAAATTAAGGCAGAACTCAAGGCCGTAATGCGGGAGAGATAATAGCGCTCCCTGACCTGACCCCGTTTATCATCCCCCAGCACATACTTCCCCCGCCATCCTGTCCGCCCCTCCCCCGCTAACACCCTCCCCCACTCAACGTCCTCTTCCATATCCGCCCAATGCTCACTACCAGCCTCAACCCGCCCCCTGTGGTACCCTGCACCCACACCTCATCCCCCACGACCCCTTCTAAATCTCATCATGTTCACCCTACCCCTCAGCTACCCACCTAATGCTACCTCCTTTTACCATCACCTAAACTCCTCTCACCCTCCACCCATACTCCCACTCCCGTTCCCCTCACTATGGTCCCCCGTCGCCCTAATTTCAAAACTTCTGCCAAGTCGACGTCACACCTCAACCTCCCACCCAGCCAACCCCCTCCTCCTTCCTCATGGGACCACTAACACCCCCCTCCTCCTCCCCCTCACACCCCAGCCGGCCATACCCACGGACAATCGATCTACAGCGCTCAGCGACTTGCAGGAGGAGAACGAAGACCACCGTTCAGTAGTTATCGGCGACTCGCTGGTGCGAAATCTGAGTAAACACTTGGTGGTGAATTCGAAAGCCAAGAGAACAGTCCACGTTTACCCCGGCGCCAGAATTTCCCACATTGACACAAGGTTAAACACATTAAAGTACCAACTGATAAATCATGTGTTGTGGTGAATGTTGGCAGCCATGACGTTTACTGCAAGATTTCAAATTCAGAAATCATCATGGAAGAATACAACGAGCTGATTGGCATCCTGAAAGAGAGATCCGGTAAAATTGTTGTAATTTTCGCTCCTCTACAACGTGATGTAGGTCACAACGCCCAAAGTAAAGCGCTAGGTGTAAATGAGAGACTGAAAACCTTGTTTACGGATGCTAACATAGTTGTTTTTTTTCTTTTAAATCCGTAGCTCGATATCATAGAAGACCGAGCACTATACAGCAGAGACGGCATCCACTTCGTCATTAAAGAGGCAGAACTCTTAGCAATGTGAATCAAAGATCAAATTGCCTTACAACTATAGGGGAAACATTGTTGTTAAGACCCGGTAGAGATCGGTGTGTTGACCACATCCAACTGGTGGTTCAGGTCAGATCGGGTCACATTACATGTCACACATGGGAGGTCAATTCGAATCCCCTCCCCACCCCACCAGACAGTGATGTCAGAGAGCAGGTCATACGGGGTCTTCACACTGAGGTCTATAAACAGCCGGTCATCAAGTCATACCACCAGCCTCCTACAGACATCACTCGAAGAAATTAAATGAACTTTACACGAATACAAGATCCATCCGAAACAAAATAGCTGAATTGCATCCTTTGGCAAACAGTGAACACGTTGATGTCACTGGTGTAATAGAAACATTTCTCGACAGGGAAAACAACGATTATGATTAGCGAGTCCAATCTACCAGAACACAAATTATATGTAAGGGTAAGAGACGGTCGAGGAGGGGGAACTGTACTGTATATATAAAGAAAATAACCTGCAGAACTACTTATGTTGTTCTATTGGTTTTGCTTTATAAATGCGACAGGCGCGGCCATATGGCCTGGAATTATCATAGTGAGTATCTTTAAAAAGGATAAGTCACGTTTTACTAGAAAGTGGAAATAAAATCAAATCTAAGCCTCACGTTGTGCTGTGTTGTTGTATTTGTGGCGGCGCTTTCAATGTACGTTCATGGATATACAAAAACAAGCTGCACATGCACCTTTCCCAGCCCCACTATGCTGTGGTGGAAACAGGATAAAGAGAGAAGCGTTGCACGAAAGACAATTAACTCTCCAACTGGGAACGTTTTTTACTAGACTTTGGAGGAGAATGCCATTTTGAAAACATATAAAGCTACAAGTGGTGTTGGTAGAGGAGAACCGTCTATTAATAAGATAAACAAAAGCCATGGTTTCTATACAATGTTACTTCATCCCCAGGAACAGGTGTAGTAGAAGACGATGGAAAGAGGTGGGATCGAGGGTAGTGAGCCCTCCCTTCTTGTATTTCAGATACTAAACAATCGAAAAATGAAGCTTAGCAGCTGCTCCTTGGAAGGTTCAGACCATTGGTGTCTGTATGGGCTCATGTATATCCAGGATGAGAAGAAAGGACACAGAGGTAGTATGTCTGGGCATACCAACCTGGATGTTCCGGCTGTGAGTGAAACATTCTTCACAGAGGAGTGGCATAATGGTTTGGGAACATCCTAATCTGATATTAGTGTGGGAGCAAGAGTTGAGGAAGTGATGACACTTTTGCCAAGGGAAGAGTTGTCGAAATGTGTGGAAATGTAAGGATGTAAACCTCAGGCTGATGTAGAGAGAAATTATGTGGATTACGAGGGGCGGGAGATTCTTAATGCTTATACACCTCGTAGTGAGAGGAGTGCGAGAGGCAAGTGTGTTGAGAGGAACTGGAGAGTGCCTCCGCAATATTGAGGCATGGGATCGACTAGTGGTGAAGGCTGATCTGACTCGATGTAAGAGGGGGTGATGAGGCTGTTTATATAGTTGAGAGTATAGGGGACCCGATGTAAATAATACTGGTGGACAGCTCCTAGAGTTGTGTTCCTAAATAGACAGGTGATGAAGAATACCTGGTTTAAAAAGACGAACTTAAAGATATATATATATATATATATATATATATATATATATATATATATATATATATATATATATATATATATATATATATATATATATATATCGCTACCTCGATGATGCGGGAAATGGCGAACAGTATGAAAGAAAAAATATATATATATGCGGTTAATGGTAAGTGGTCATGACTGGATTACGTCCTGCTAAAGAGAGGTGATGTCGGTGGGATGTCTGATTACCTCATGGTGGAAGCGAGAGTGAGCATGCTTTAGGAAAAAGAGAAAATGACATTGTTGACGAGAAGATGGTGAAAGTGAGGGAGCTAGGAAAAGAGGATTGTGTGAGGAGCTGCCAGGAAAGACTGGGTGAAGAATGACGAAAGGCGAGAGCAAATGGAAGTAGGAGTCTTAGCGAGGAATAACAAATATTTAGGGAAGCAGTGCTTCCATGTGCAATGGAAATGTGTGACATGTGGAAAATAGGATGTGAGTGTGAAAGAGTAGTAAATGATGGGATGGGGACATTGAGGTGTTAGCAAAAGAGATGTGATAGGCGTATGCATGGTGCGCAAGAATGGAGTGCTAGAGATTGGGATGTACAAAAGGAAACGACAGGAAGTGAAACAGAAGGTGCAGGGGTTCAAAAAGAGGGCATATGAAAGTTGGGGTCAGAGGGTGACGGCAGACTTCAGGGAGAAGCAGAAAATGTTTTGAAAGAAGATGAATAATGTAAGGATAATAACAGACGAATACCACGGATCAGTGAAAGGATCAGATGGGAAAGTTGTAATAGGCAGAAAATAGGTGAAGTGGATATAGAGTAAGTATTTTGAGGGACTGTTGAATGTGTTAGATCATAAGTTAGCAAATGTCGGGTGCTTGACGAGAAGGTATGCAAAGTGAGAGCGTAACGGCAAGCGGTTTGGTGAAAAGAGAAGAGGTGATGAAGGACGACACACTAAGGATGATACGTGGAGAAGCGGTTGGAGTGGATGGGACTGGGGTTAAATTTCTGAAGAAATGGGTTATCAGTGTATTTATGGCTGAAGGTGAGTTTCCTGGGATTTGGCAAAATTCCTGTATAGTGACATTAAATAAAGGCAAGGGGAACGCAAGTGATTGCTCGAATTACAGAGGAACATATTTGTTGAGGATGCCTGGTAAAGTGGATGGGAAAATGAAAATTAAGAGACTGGTGACATACACAGAACATGAGATTAAGGAGGAGCATTGTGGTTATATTAGTGGTAGAGGATGTGTATTTGCTTTGACGGATGAAAAATGCTTAGAGAAAGAGAAGGATTTGTAGGTGACTCATGTGGATCTGGAGAAAGAGTATCATATTGTTAATACGGATTCTTTGCGGAAAGTGTTGCAGATACATGATGTGGAATGAGAGTTACTAGAAGCAGAAAGGAATGTCTTATTATAATGTCAGGCACGTGTACGGGTGGGACAGAGAACAATCTTTCCACAACCACCTCAGTGCATCCAGGACACCCCCGTTCACCCACACAATGGCTTACTTCACTTCTCATGGCTCCACCCGCTGCCATGTCGACTCCCAGTGCTCTAAAAAACTCCACTTTTTTCAGGTTTTCTCCATATTCAGAAGCACACTTCAAACAGCCTGTCTCTCATCTGTTAACCTTAATTATCTTAATCTTATTCACATGAACTTTCAACGATCTCCTTTCACACACTCTCAGACTTTAACACCAGTTTATGGAGTCGTTCACTTGAGTATGACACCAGAGCGGTATCGTCATCAACCAGCAACCGACGCATCTCCCAAGCCCAGAAGACTGCACACTCTCCCTTATCTACCAGACCCTTGCATTCACATTCCACATCACTCTATCTATAAACAGATCAGTCATGGTGACATCTCACAACCAGCTTCACCTGGAACCTCTCACACATCTTTTGTCCCACCCGTACACGTGCCTTCCATTATGATAAGATATTCCTCTCTGCTTCTAGTAACTCTCATTCCACATCATGTATCTGCAACACTTTCCGCAAAGAATCCGTATTAACAATATGATACTCTTTCTCCAGATCCACGAGTCACCTACAAATCCTTCTCCTTCTCTAAGCATTTTTCATCCGTCAAAGCAAATACACATCCTCTACCACTAATATAACCACAATGTTCCTCCTTAATCTCAAGTTCAGTGTATGTCACCAGTGTCTTAATGTTTGATGGAACAGCAGTCACGACGATATTGTATGGACGCGAATCATTGATCCTAGATGAAAAAAAATATATATACGGGGGTTTGAGTGTATTAGAAAATAAGCGCTTGTGGATACATACGGTATGAGGAAGGTTGATCGAGTAGAAATTGTGGGTAAGAGGATCATGTGGTAGTAAGAAAAGTTTGGTTGAGAGAGTTGAAGATGTGCTGAAATGGTTTGATAATATGGAAAGGATGTGTGAGGAGAGCTTAACTAAGAGGATACAGTGTCAGAAGTGGATGGAACTAAGGTAAGAGACCGAGAAAGTGTTGGAAGGTTGGGTTAAGAGATGCTTTGAGTTATCTGGACCAGAACATGAAGAAGAGTGTGAAGGGTTAGTGAGGGTAGAGCGAATTAGAGGTGTTGTCTACAGGGTGCTACGTCTCGTCAGTGAGCTGCACTAGGGCATATGAAACTGTCAGGGGAAACCATAGAGAGGTTTGTGTTTCATGCACGTGGACATGAAGCTCTGGTTTCTGTGTATTGTACATGAGAGCTCTGGAGTGACTTTGAGCAAATGAGGCTATATCTCGTTTGTTTCTGGTGGTACTTCGCTTGGCAGGAAGCAACGAAAAGCTGTTGAGAAAGACTCTATAAATAAAAGATATGTGTGGGACGTTTTGTACAATGAATAGTGAAGTACAGTGTCCACGACTATCCCGTCTGTCATGAGACCCTGTACACCCAGAACCACGCCCCCTCACCAGCCACTACTGTCACCAGATACAGCGGCAACCACCCTGTACCAAACACTATTGTCACCAGACCCTGCATACCCACATTTCACCTAACACTTTTATCACCCGACCTCACTGAGCCACTCTGCGCCAACCGCTACTGTTACCAGACCTTGCACACCCTCCCATACCAACCACGACCGTCACCAGACACTACACCCCCTCCAATGAAACACTATTGTCACAAGACCCTATACATCCACCCTGCACCAAGCACTACTGTCACCAGACCCTACACACCCACCCTGCTCCAACCGCTACTCTCACCAGATCCTGCAGCAGTCAGCCTTCACCAACCATTACTGTGTCACGGGACCATGCATACCCACCCCGCACCAACCACTATTGCCAACAGACCTTGCATCAGTAACTACTGTCACCAAACCCAGGACACCCACCAGTACTTCATCACACCTTACAAACCCAGGACACCCACCATTACTGTCACCAGGCCCTACACAACCACCCTGCTCCGAACATGTAAACGGAGCTGCATTCCACATATGGATTACGTCTTCTTCCAAGCTGGCTTATGTAGCGTATCTGAGCAACACAACGTCATGCCTTATTGAAAACGTTGGTACTTAAAGCCGAATGTCTTATTCATTATCATGTAAGCGACATTCACATTCTTAACAAAAGCATACCGGATTCCCTCTTTCTGTACATACATCTTTATATACATATATTTTTACATATTCGATCACTTTCAATGGTTTACACTTTACGTCCAAATCTCCTCCTGACCTCCACCAGCACTGTACAAACTGTCTCATTACTGTGATCGACCCAGTCAGTATTACTGTTTATGCTGCTTCGTCTGCGTCCTTGTAGCACAAGTCATTATTCCTGGTTTTCTCTGCTCAACTTCTCTTCCCTGTCCTTCTCTCTACTGTCATACTCTGGAGACTAAACTAGACCCTGTCACCCACATACATCGCCTCAAAATGTTCCCCCGTCTGCCCAGCGTGCCAGCGATAAGGTGCTTCAATTCCCATAATTCAATTCTCAATCCTGTTTAATTTCCCTTCCTCGGCTTCTTCTTGCGAATCAAATTATGGGAATGATTCATTGCGGAGATTTGTTCTGTAAACTTCCTGGCAAGTTTACATTCCGTAACTTGTACTTAAGTTGTCTCAGCTGTAGAGGGATAGGCAAAGTACCTACCCATGTATACCTACGAGTAGCTACAGCGAGATTTTGTTAGTCGGCAGGGCTAGTGTAAGGTAGTCATCTTGCATCATGTTATGTGGGAAATACTCGTTCTCACAGCCACTCTACACGTTACGCAACTTTCTATCTCGCAAGGTTCGTTTGGAACTGTCTTAAACCATTTATCTGGGCTTCATATAAATGCTTCTGTATCTTTCCCTTGCAAGTTTCTCATTGCCTATGGTAGTGTCTTGTCTTCTTACTTCAAGACTGTCTTAAATTTCTGTATGATATCGTTTTCGTATAATACGTGGTATTATTGGTGCCTAAATAACTTGGTTTCTTCCTTGTGGAGAGAGAGAGAGAGAGAGAGAGAGAGAGAGAGAGAGAGAGAGAGAGAGAGAGAGAGAGAGAGAGAGAGAGAGAGAGTTTTGTACCCAATTTCTATCACCAACCACTTCATAACCATCTTGTACCCTTTGTCACTGGACCTTTCATACCTCACCCTGTACCAGTCACAACTGTCACCTGACCCTGCACAGCCACCTTGCACCAACCACTACGGTTACCAGACCCTGCACACACATCCCGTACCGACCAGTACTGTTACCAAACCTTACACTTCCACCCCGCACCAACCACTCCTCCCTGGATTCTGCACATCCTCCCAGTACCGGCGACTACAGCAACCAGACCTTACACATCCACCCAACAACAACCACCACAGAGCACCAGACCCTACACAACTATTACGCACCAACCACTACAGTCACCAGGACCTACACACTCACCTTGCACCAACCACTACAGTCACCAGACCCTACACACTCACCTTGCACCAACCACTACAGTCACCAGGACCTACACACTCACCTTGCACCAACCACTACAGTCACCAGACCCTGCATATCCACCTAACTTCACTGCTCCGTATTGCGTCCTCTGACCAGCTGTTTACCACAGAGCTGTGCAGTAGACTGTTTGTTCAGGAACTTGGACTCTCCCTCCTGAGCCAGCTGTGGGGTCATTATGGTCTCGATATAATTTTCCTTCATGACTGTAAGGTCTGATGACTTTAGGCCTCAGGATGAGGAATTCTTAAGTTGTTGATACCATCCTCATATATCATGAACGGATGTGCTTGCCATGAGACGGAATTGACCCTCATGTTTGAGTGCTGATTAATGGATCCTCGCTAGGCCTTTTGAGATGATAATTAGACTTTACCTGGACCTGTGATGAAAAATGGCTATCGCTCTGTGTAACTAACTTCCCCTACAATTTAGTTTCATGATCAAGTGTAATACTGTACTCTTTTATCACCGATGGGATGTGCATCTGATAGGATGAGCAAGATGGAAAGTTGATGGTTAGTGTTCCTTACAACCCTGCATGTACCTTGGTCCCTGGGTGTCTTCTAGGAATTGTGTTGAAATTCTTAGCACGTATTTGATAATGGTATGTATACACTTAGATGGTTATGGATGCCTTTCATGGTCTACCATAGCTTCATAGCTGCTACCCGTGCGGGAGCAGGGTAACTTGGGTTAGTTTCCGGCGGGAAGATCCTCGATAAAGCTGTGCTCCATGCTGTCTCATATTAACACTCTCGCTTACATGATTCTATTTGTTGTCATGTCTACTCCAACGTTTCTAGAGCACTTCACTTCCTCCATATCTTCTCAGCTCAAACTCACTCCCTAGTTAACCTGTCTCTTTGCCCTGCTAAACATTAAAACCTTACTTGTATTCGGATTTGCTCTCATCTTACTCCTTTCGCATACTCTCCAAAACTCGTACATCAACTTCTGCAGCTTCGCATTCGATTCTGCCATCATTGCTGTGTCATCAGCAAACAACAGCTGACCCAGTTTCTAGGTCCCCTTCATCCCCTTCAAACTGCATACTCTCGCCTCTCTCCAACACTCTTGTATTTACCTCCCGCAACATCCCATCCATAAACAAGGTAGATAGACATAGTGACATCACTCACCCTAACCGTAGACCAACCATCACCTGGAACTACTCACTCTCCTCTCTTCCTACTCGCACACATGCCTTACACTCCTGATGAAAATTTATCTATACTTCTAGTAGCTTTCCTCTTGCACTGTATATTCATAAGACCTTCTACAGGGCATCTTTATCAACCGTATATATCTTTTCCAGACGCATTAATTGCACAGACAAATCCCTCTATTCCTCACAGTATTTCTCAAACAGGTTCTTTTTGAATGAACTCTTGATCAACACATCTTTTTCCACCCCTTAAACCGCTTGTTCCTCCCCACGCTCTTAGTCGCCACTCTTACACACACCTTACCAGGAACACCTAAAAAACTTATACTTCTGTGGTTTGGAACACACATCTTTTTCCGTCTTGCCTTTAACAGTGGCATCTTTACATGCATCCCGCCAATCTCACCATGATCCATACATACATTGAAAATCCTTACCTAAATCCTTATCAACCAATCACCAACCTAGTCACCTACTTTTTTAAGAAATTTAACTGCAGTGCCATCCACTCCAGCCTCCTGGCCGCATTTAAGCTTAGGCAAGGCTTTCACCGACGCTTCTGACTACACCTAACCACTCTCCATGACTCTCTCACTTAGCATACCACCCCTACCAA